>NC_073697.1:102844565-102964565 GCF_023634085.1 Falco cherrug | reverse complement strand
TTTTAACCTTTCTATTCTTTCTTTCTGTTTGTTACTACCAGCTCAGCACCACTCCTACTTAATGTCTTTCTCATTGTAGATCTTTGGTTAAGATGTGAAGATCTCTCATTCCCACTCTGATCCTCCAGAGAACTCCAGCAAATACAGATTTTAAACAAGGACCCTTCTAAGCCACCACATATATCTACAATCTCTTGGTCTTTTTTCAGATACGTGCGCACACACACACATACATCTCTTTTTATTGTTTGTTGCCTGCATTTTGTGTCTACCCCTGCACTTCTTGAGGGCAGTCCCCTTAAACCGCCCTTGTCTTATTTGCCCTAAAAGAAACATCAGAAAATCACATCTACCTACTTCAAAGAAAATGTGACATTATTTTTCTTTCACATGTATTGAATGCAACAGGATGTTCTGACTGAGAAATTTTAGAACGTGCAAAAATGATGTATTCTGATTTTTTTTTTATTGAAGAGCTAATTTTTTACTATTTATTTATATTATCATTGTTGTTTCATTAGTGGGGTTCTAATCCTGAAGTTTAACACAGATGAAAGAATTGGAAGAGGAATTAATAATTGATTTTAATCATCTCTTTGGAGCTGCTGAACTCTCCTCCAATTAATTTGAGGCATTACAAGAGCTCTGTAGAATGAAGGGCGTAAGCCCATGTATTAATAATCAGTAGAGCTTTGGCATATATGACAGTACCATGGGACGCTCGCTTTATATCCCTGCACATGTTCCCTTTACAAGTAGTGACTTCAAGAAATCTGGTTAAATCAACTGAGAAGCCTTTTAGTGTCTGTCAGTGTTTGCAGAGGTCACAGCAGACACTCTTCTGTCCCTGAAAATTGAAACGCTTTGTCATTTTTCCTAACTGTAGCGAGATTGTGATTGTAAATAATCAGATCCTCTGATTATTTTTTTTAACGTTGTCTAAACATACCAATTTTGAGGGAGCTGTAGAAGCAGATGAAGAGTTGAACAGTTGAATGCATTCTGCATTAAAGATACTTGAACTGTGAAATTTTTAAAGCTTGACTACACCTTTAGCCACCCCTAATACGATGATGCTATCAGTAATTTCTGTTCTGAAGTACCAAGATGTGTCTGAGTATTTAACATAAACCCCCAATCTTATAGCTGATCTGGCTCCTTTTGTGTATCTAGGCGTGCTTCTTGTTTGACATCAAGAGATGCAAGTATCTGTGGCACAATTTCATGATCTCACGACTTACAGCCTGGCCTGGAGGGTGGCAGTTGTAGACAATTTACAAGGTTTCAAAGTTTGTATTTGTTCCTTTGTACCATTCTTCTATGTGAAAAGGACATTGCATTGAAATGCTTGTTGGCCGGAGCTGGCTGTGTGTGTGTGTGTGTATAGTTTTGTGTATTTGAGTGTGTCTTGTGTGTGAGAAGTGTCAGGGGCGTGTGCGGTGGGGTGCAGACAGTGCAGAGCATTCCGAAACTGTCTTAAGAGGACAAAGGGATGTGAATCAAATCAGACAAGTACTTGGAATAAAATCTGAGTGGGTAAAAAATGGACTGCTTCCTGAGCAACCTGGAGATCATCCATTCTGGCACTGCAACAGGGTAAGTGATTGTGGGATTGTCCCATGTCCATCCCAGGAAGAACTCAGGATTAGCTGACTGTCACAACTGACAGTCTTCCAAACCAGTAAAACCATTAAAGGAAAAACAAACCTCATTTTTTCTTCTGGGACTTCTCAACATTTTTCTCAACCGTGCTATGATTTTTCTGTGAAATACATTTGCTTTGAAACAGCAGCAGAGTCTGGCAAATACGAAGTTAACCAGAACCATGTTTACAGACGGAGTTTCTGCAATGGATGCGCTTTGGTTTACTGTGGGCTTCGGCCCTTGGGCATATACTGACCACATGAGTGAACAAATGTCAGTGGGGAGCCTGCACTACTTCTGCCCCGCGAAGCCTGTTGTCAGTCAGCAGCGCTGCTGTCATCGCCTGCCTGGTGCTTTCTGGCTTGTCTGGACTTGACTGGTTTTTAACCATCCTCGTGTGATTCATTACGTTATGGTGTTAATATCCAAGCATCAAATCCGTATGCTTTGTCTCATGGCAGAGTGTAGGTTACAGAAATACTCTCAAGGTAATGTGTTTCCCTCTCCCTTTTCTGTTCACAGTTCTGCTGTGAAATGTATCAGAAGTGTTTTCTTGGGGAGAAGCATGATAAGGGAACCACTCAAGTTATTCTGGCAAAACAGAACAGCCGCTATCAAGATGTTGTGAACACCAGTCGTGCTAATTCATTTCAGGAGAAAGCGTATGTTAAAGCCTCTCAAGGCTGGGCTTTTCCTTTGAGACGGACACCTTCCCACTCAGTTCCATCTTGGTCTTTCTGTCTCCTCCAAGAACGCCTCTTTAAGAGCTGCTGTTAACGTGTGGTATCAGAAGGTGGTTTAATGGTAAACCAAAACACACAGAGATTTCAAAGCCTGTCTCCCAGTTACGGTGCTCGTGCAGTATTTCTGTGCTGCTTGTGCCTGCTACAATGGATTTTATGTCTTTGCCGTGGGAGTGTTGGGACAGCTTTACTGTCAGTTGCTTTCAGTTCTGGGCTGATCACTTATAACGGGATTTTTGAAGTGACTAATACTAGGGTGCCTTTCTGTATTAGCAGCATTTTCTTTCTTTGGCCTTTTCAACAGAAGTGTCAAATCCTGTTTTACCCAGCTGTTGGCCAAGTTTGGATGGTCTGGGACTTAGGACAAGCGCACACATGTTCAGATGGTTTTCCCAAATACCATCCAAGTCTCTCAGGCCTGACAGATGGTTTGGCAGGACTAATTACACTTCCTGGTTTTGTCACAGATTAGCAATGTCCGTAAGTCTTTAACATGTGAGGGCTGTTCAGGAACCGATGGGGAGTAAGCTCATTTCATTTTATGGCATACTAAACAAGGGGCTCCAAAGGAGACTCGATCAGGATTGCTTTTGTTCATGTAATTTAAAAAGCCCAAACCTTACAATCAGGATAGTCTGTCCAGCTCAGTGTGAAGCCAGGTTGTTCAAGGAGAGATTTTATGGTCGTTATCCGTGAGGTGTCGCCTCCTTACGTCATGTACCCTGCCTTTGTTACAGCTGATGTTTTAAGATGTCTCAGGATTGTTTCCGTGTGTCAGCGGATGTCAGCTGCTAACTGGTTGTCTTTGCAAATCTCTGCTTAATGAATAATGGGAATATCCACACTTGCATTAAGTAGGACATACTTATATATGTACTCTTCAGCTGTAAAGTACTGGGAACAAACAAACCACCCAGGCTGTGTAAAGATCCTTGCTGCTAAAGTAATAAAATGCCATCTGCATTGGTCATAAGAAATCAGACCAAGCGGGCTGTTACCACGTATCTCTGATGTGGTTCCCTTATCTATGTGTTCATTGCTCTGCTGCTGTCAAAATTTTTTTAGACGTCATGTATAGCTATGTAAGCACATAAATAAAACTGGAAGCAGAACTTTTAAATGTTTGAATATCCAGCCCCAGAAACGTTTAAAACTTCTGATTGTATTGTGTTCTTGATTTACAAGTGTCCCACTGTATAAAGCATATCAGGAAGAATAGCTGTGGGAGTGAATGGACTCTATTGTTCATATTCCACAGCCACCTTTTCATGAAACCTACTCCCTTTTTTCATGTGAAGAAATATCTGTAGCTGTTTATTAGTTTGGATTAATTTTAGAACATAGCATAGCCAGCAATTAGTAAACGTTCGGAAGGATCTATTTAGTAGGAAATTTGGCACAGCAAAAGCCTGCTGCTGTGTGGATGAGCCTCAGTAATTGTGTTGTATCATGATACACAAAGTGCAGTTCTGAAACAGTGAAGCTCTTGCTCAAAGTGAAATCGGTGTGAGAGGAAAAAGTAATTTAACACGCTTTCTTCATAGCAGCACAGTGGTAAAGAAAGCCCCAAATGCTGCTGCTCTTTGAAAGCATTATTTTCAGTGAAACAGGAGGGTTGCATGTGTTTAGTCTAAAACTATTAATTATGCTGTTTAATGTGACCTGCAGAGAGCTTGCTCACCAGATGGGATGGAGCTCATCCTTTTCCATTTGTTACATGTGTGGAGAGCTGGGAACTACTTTGCTTGTCTGAGGTATCACTCACAGGCCGTAGGCGCAGGCAGCAATAATGCATGAATGAGCAAGAAACTCATCTGTGTTCAACCTGCTAGTATTTCCAGAGGCGCCATCGAAACCGTAACACCTCCCCTCCTCAAAAAAGGATGCGTCCTGGTTCCTTGCCCTGCTAATTCTTGTCTGTGATGAGAAAACTACAGGTGGTACAGAGCGATCGTGTCGATCAATTCAGGAAGAAATCAGTGTCGCCGTGTGAGCTCTTGTGGCAGGCAGAGAGCAACCTCCCGTGTATTGGCCTCAACTGTGGTCTCCACCAACATTCAGGAGAGCCTCCTGCTGTACTGACAAATAAATAAATAAGGATATTTCCACCTTCTTTCTCTCTCTCTTCTTGGCTTGCAACAGGATCTCATGAATCAATAGTTAACAAGCCAACTTCTCAGCCAATTGTGGTAATGATGTATGCGATTAACAGGCTGTGATTCTTTCCCTTCTTTCATTCCCCTCCTTCGTTATTTTTTTTTTTACTTTTTTTTTTTTTTTCCAAATATGTAAGAGGTGGGGACTTTCTTGTGAGTGGAAGCAGGGGGTCTGTTTTGTGGCACGTCCCACCCTCCATACATGAGCACGTGCGTGTGCATCTCGCTGTCCTGTCATGTGCTAGGTGGGAGGAAGTTTTTCCCAGCCGAGCGGTACACAGCCCTGCCTGAGGGATTGAGAACATATTGCTCGGCAGGTGGGGCCTGCTCAGACGCATTTAGCGTTATTTCAGCACTGACAGCGAAAATACATCACACGGGCCCAAAATGCCAGCACGCTCCATAGTAACCTGATCAAAAGGACTGCAACCTAAAAACAGAATGCTCAGCCTTAATACAATGTTTTGACCCAATAACTGGTCCATGGGAAGTCAGGGCAGTGCCTTGCTGTCTGGAGAGACTGGGACCCTTCTCTGTGGGTCTCCTTGGAAGCTGCTTTGAGTGAGAGCCCTAGCGATGCCTTCCCTTCCAACCCACTGGCTTTTTTTTCCTCCTCACAAGGCATGGTAAATCAGACATAGCCATGAAAACCCCAGATTTTGGAGGGTCCTCTGCAAGTACAAACTTGTGGATTTTAAGTTATCTACTTGTTTATTAGAAGGTTATATGGTTCGTCTGCTAGCTGGCGCGGTACATGTAGCGCTCTACAGGAAATATTGGGGTCTAGATGTGCGAAGTCTTAGTATGAAAATGGCGAGTTCTGTAATGACTTCTTTTCAAAAAGGTCTTCCTTTGGTCAGTGATGCGCTTACGGTGCTGTCTACTTTGTTTCAGCTGAGGTATGGGTAGAATGTTTTTTCCACCTGCTAATCACCGTTATTGTTGGTTTGGTTTGGTTTGGTTTCATTTTAGAAATTCAGCTAAGTAGCAGGTTTAGTGAGAGCCTGATCACAGTTCACCATGTGGCTAGCACTTGATTATCCAACTTCTTACACGAGCTATCAAGTGAAATTGGAGTCAGGAGGAAAGGTATAGAGAAGTAATGCATGCCATGTTTTCAAAGCATCCTGCAAACAAACTTCTTTTTTTTTTAATATGGAGATTCAGAAGGCAAAGATTACAAAGTTAAAGAAGCTGCCCAGGTTCTGGTAGGTGCTCTGCATCCTCCATTCTGACTGTATTTAATTGGGTGCGTAAGTGAGAACTAATATCCTACTTCAAAAAGAAGAGAAGCTGGGGAAAAATAAAAAAAGAAAGCATCTGGAGGCTCACTAGGGTATAAAACCATCCAGTCTTTTCCAGGTAGCACAGCTGCACAAGAGTGATTTTAGTCTGGGCAAAGCAACAAGAGTCAGTTTAGAGCTGGAGAAATATAGACGTGGAAAGGCCTTTAACAGAGGTAGAAACAAGTCAGTGGTGGATTTACTATCCAAGGATCAGATTCCATTTCTTCATTTCAGAGATTAAAATCTGACCTCTATGGGTTTGTTGTTTTGTTGGGTTTTTTTCTTCTGAATCATACACTAACTGATGTAAAAGAACTGCACAGATTAATGCCCAGCAGAGACTTTCAAGACTTACTCTGTTCCCGGGTACATTGATTTCTTTATCTACAAATGCATTATAGGTAGCAGGTAGCAGTAGAAGTCAGTTTGGGCAATGCTTTTATGTACAACTCGCAATGCAAACCAATGGGTGACTGTTTGGTAGTTCATTTTGTAAGGCTGTAGGTACGACCAGTTTGGCAGTAAGATGGAGTGCCCGAGAGAATTCAAGTGCTCCACTAGGATGGAAACTTTTGTCTTCACATTTGTCCAGCGGCATTATTCTGTGATGGGATTTACCCATGTAAACTCATGAGGAAAAACTGAGAAATGTCTCTGCTTTTTGTTTTGGTGTTTTGAATTGGCAACCAAGTGAGAATTAAATAGTGGGAAAAGCTCCATATGCCTCAGCTAACATGTGGAGAACTTTCTGTGGTCATTTCCAGAGTCTGTTTGATTTCATTGACGTAAGTAAGCAGAGGAGATGAAGCCTTGGTAACTCCCCAAGATGGATGACACATCAGGACACGGGCAGACAGACTTTTTTGTCATCCTCAAGCCTAATTTTAAGCTTGTGGTTACCTCAGGAGACTGATATTTCCTGAAGTCTGTACCACGGCTCATTTGTGTATATGTGCGTTTGTGTTGCAGAAGCAATTGATTTTGTGAGCAATTGCCTTCTGGAGCCAAGAGACACAATATGCCAGGGTCAGAGCTGGCTCTGTTCCGTTCCTGCCTGAGCACAGCTATTACAGACACCTTGTTTTGTTCTCTGTTACTATGTTTTTCAGGTGTTCGCCCCTGAAAAGAAATACAGTAGGTGAGACCAGGTTTACGCTGTGAGGAGGAGGCAGGTTCCCCACCACCACCACCCAGCTTTGGGTGGAAGATGTTGTAGGAAACAGCCCTGTGCTTTGCTGAGGCTTCCCCAGACAGGAGCTGGATGAGCTCAGCAGCAAGCTTGATGAAGCTGACCTATAAATCCAGCTGATTTTCTGTTGACTGTGTCCCCTTGGCAGCGCTGATGAAACATTACGGGTGCACCTGGTACATTCAGCAGAGCCGCAGGTGCCTCCCGCAATATGCACCCATCCCATCTGGCAGCAGTCGATGGCTAGTGGTTTGTTAGCCCGCTTTTCACCTGTAAAAACTTCTAGAAAAATGCCAGCCTGGTGTTTCAGTGCCTCCACAGAATCAGGCTCTACTAGTTTGAGTGCTTTGAAAAGCTTGTCAGACCTGTCTGCAGCTGTACTAGTAAACTGCTAGTTTGTTTGTTTCTGCAGATTCCTAGGCTCTGTGAGGAGCTGTCATTTTGCTTGCAGAATGATACTAATTTAAAAATAGGAAGTCTGCTAAAGTATTAATGATACCAGATGTGGCTGTTACATTTCTTTTTTTTTCTTTACCTGTCATGTACGGTAGCAATGAATGTTATTTTCCCAACTGCTGCGCTGAGACAGGAAGACCCATGAAAGAATCAAGACTTCCTCTTTCACAATATTGTCATAAACTGAAAATCTTTGGGCAGAGATGGTGAGGTTTTTTTGTTTTGAAAGAGCATCACTTAATCAGTGCTGTACAACCATATTGCACCTCATTTTCCTCACATTGCTAAAACAAACTGTGCTACGAGCATGGAGAATAATGAAGTCTAACTGCCTTTAGATTTGTGTCCTACGTCGTATAACCATCTTCTCTTCCCTCTGCCTGTTGCATACATTACGTGCCTTTTACCTCTGTGGTATATTCCTTCTCTGGCTGAGCAAACGGCATATCCTGTGTTTTACTCTTAGCTGGTTGGTCAGCTGTCTCTTAAAAGTCCTGAAGTATATTTCTTTTTCCTGAATTGCAGTTACTGATTTGCATAAAACTTCTCATAACTTGAATGTTTTTTAGATCTCTATCAAATTTAATCAAAAGGGAGCGAGGGGTTTGAAAATTATTCAGGCTGGGTGGACTGACAGCCACTTTGCATAAAGCTTGTTTTCACAGAAAGCTGGGCAAAAAATTAAATAAAATTACATGTCTCAGTAGCGTGAATTGTGCCACACACATACAAGATAACAAAGGCACCGGCTTCCACTTTCTCCCTGAAGGACTGGTGAAAAAATTACCATTTCAGGTTAATAGTATTTCACAGTCACTTTGTAGGCTGTGCTATACAAGACACAAGACCATGGATAATCAAGCTTTTTGTCATCTTATGCTCCTGTGTGACACCTACCAGTTGTCAGTGCTGTGTAATATTATTCATACAGGAAAATCAGGTAAAGTTCTATTGAAAGGGAAAAGCTGGTGGTGTCCATAGCTTTTACATCCAAACAAAGAGCAGGGGAAAAATAAGCAACACAGAACATGTATGCTACAGGTATGATTCCGTCCCTGATTTTCTCCAAGTAAGATCGCATAACAGGTCTGAAGTGTAAAAATACTGTGTTCAATCTTATCTGCCTGAGTAATCATTTGTACTGCCCATGGGGGCGATTTATAACTCCACGGCAAACATTGGGAATGAACTTTGAGCCCTTGTTCCTGAAGAGCCGGGGCTTGATGGGTTAGCAGAAGTTTTCACATTTTTTCGGCAGATGGACTCCCTTAAGCTTTTATCAATGGAATTAGGGACCCCAAGAGTCAAAGAAACCAAGTCCGTTTTTACAGACCCTCATACGAGGAGTATGCGCATCCCTTGGGTTCACAGACCGCAGATTGAAAAGCACTGAGCTAAAGAAAATATTCTGTTAGCAGTTAGCAGTGTAGGAAATATGACTTACAGTTCGGCAATTCTAATCCTATCCATTTGTGGGGAGGGGATTGCCTGCACATGTGCACACGCACACACATACATGCATTGTTGCATTATTTGGGGGGCTGGGGTTAATTTAAAAACACTGTTTCTGAGGCTTAATTGAGATTTCTTGGAGGCCTGTTTTTGCACATATAAAGGATCATTACCAGGAAATCATAGTTTACAGTGTTTATCTAGCGAGTTAGGAAAATACCAGATAATAAGACTAATGACTCAACACAGCATTTTCCAAATTGTGAAGTAATCTTTGGATTTTCCGAGATTATTATTATATTAGTTGCACTTTTTAGTCTGTCAGAAAAGAAATAAATAAAAGGCCTGTATTTTTCCATTAACATTCAGAGAACATCTGTTGCGTATTGTAAATAGCATACTTAGAAAGCAAACTGATAATAACTACTCAGACTATTTTCCTGTTCTGGCTATAGTGTTCAGTGCCATGCAATATGTTATATACTACACGGTCTATTTGGCCCAGAATAAAACGGAATTCTTCTAATAGTACCAGTCAATTACATGTAAAACAATCCAGATACTTCGCAAAAACTCTTAACTCAGGAAACATACACTTTGGATTGTGTTAATGAAGAACAATAGTGATAGACCAGAATATAGAGGTATGAACTGACACAGTTCTGCATTTGGAAGAGGATGCGACTGAGATTGTTACGGCTGAAGCAGTTAAAACTGGGAGTGATGAAAGAATTTAAAAATTGCTTTTCCTCTGAATCTCTCGCAAAACGCATAGCAACCCTAGAATAAACTACTTCTGAACATTAATCAGACTAACAAGAAAATAACCCCATAGAGTTCTTTGATATTCCACCCCTAAAATGCTGCACTTTGTCATCCTGAAGTTTCTAACTCAGTTTTATAAGAAGGAAGGTGTAGGTTAGACTTTTTTTGCTTCCTGGGAGACTAAATTCCACAATTAACTTGGAAGTCCTTTGAAGCTGATCTTTTGCTAACATTACCTTCTTTAACTGTGAAAATACACATGCTCTTCCTGCAGTAATACAAGTAGCGTGGTGAATACAGAACAACTTCACAATTTTCGCAATTATGTCAATCTAAAATTGTCATAATTATTACAAGAATAAGGCCCATGCTATTGGAAGTTTTCAGCCAGGTAGAGGTTGTACTTAATGTACATTGAAGCAAGCTGTTTCCTAGGAGCCAAGAATCGATAGCTCTTTGACTGATCAGTAGGTGCATGCTATAAGTAGAAGCCTGTTCTCATAATAGCCTCCTCCCCACTGAAGTCAACTAAAAGACAGACAGAATTGGGTCTATAAACACATATGGGTACAGCCAATCTCTTTCCTTCCTAATGAAGAGGAGGAAGAGTACTTATGAAATGTTTACTTCTTCTTTTCTAATTCTAGAACAAATTCACCGGAGTTTCTGGGTGTGTCCCTGATCTTTTGCGTATTTAGTTTGCTTTACTTCTGCCTCATCCTTCTGTACTTAATTATTTCTCTTTTCCCATCTTTGCCATTTGTCATTACAAATGCCCTGTCAGGGCTTGCTGGTATGTAAAGGCCTGAACCTTACTTTATTTCACCTTGATGTATCCTTAGTAAAGAAAAGCAGAAGGGAGAAGACTGGCAGTTGGCTAGAAAAGCTTTGTCTTCTAAAGCAGCAGTATTGTGAATGCCATCTGTTATACTTACCCATAATATTATCTGAGTCAGAACCAAAGTAGTTAAAACGCCTTAGCACGCACATCTCTGAGTTGCTGGGACACGATTAAGTGCATGGACGAAATACATATTTCCAGAAGTCAGATTTCATAATTTTCAGAGGTCAGGTGACAGTGTTTCTAAATAATATACTGCAGGTCTTCCTAGAAGTGCCACTCCTCCTAACCTCAGTAGTTCCAGATTCAGAGTACATTTAGTTAGTTGGATTTTCCCTGTGGCTTAATGAACCGTGGCTGAATTCCCAGCTTATCTGAATTTTTTTATACCGTAGTCCATGTCACCCACACCTACCTCGGCAGGACAGAATAAAACATAAACTAATTAGTGTGAGCATTTGGATCTCTCTTCCCTCTTTCATACAGTGATTTCAGAGGAAGTAGAGGACAGAAGATCAGATTCTGGAAATGACTGTTTTTCTGGGTACTTCCACAGTCATCTTCAAACTAGAGCTGAGAAGAGCCCTAGCTCTGTGTAAAGAGATGAGTCCTCTGAATCCCTATCTACACAGTGCTTGCTGCAGTCTCCCATTGCAAGATCATTTGTTAAGTAATTCGGATTTGATGTCTGACACCAATAAATGTGAACGGTCCCTGCAGTTCTTTCTGTTTGTATTTAGTTTTGTTACAGTCAGAGAAACTACAGGACAGCAGTAATGTTGGGCTTGTCCCCTTGCTTGTTTGTCAAGATGAGTTTCTATCACCATGTAAATGCTAAGGAGCCATGGGTTTGGTATGTTTGCAAGCCCTGTAGCAGTTTGCAAGGTTTTTTGAAATGTGCATCCCTAAAAATTTTCTTTTGAAGTTGTAGAGTTATCTAGTCATTTTAAAGCTACCCATTAGTGCGTTGCTATTCTTCCTTATGATGTAGATCTCTCTTGGAGGATGTTGTGGGATTTCACGATTCAGCAAATCACAGGTTGAAAACTGCTGTGGTACAGTATGTGATGAAGTAAAGAACAATGGGAAAAAAGTTCCTTGGATGGGCTAACACGAGCTCATACATGCAGACATACTTCAGTGGAATTAACTGCTTGGGAGCTTGGAGTTTGGGGAGAAGCATTTGTGGACTTCAAATGTGTTTCTGAAAACTGAAGTTGTCTCTGTGTGTGTTGCCAAGTAAATTCAGTGGGGTAATATAGGTGCACATTTGTCAAAAGAGCAAATGTGAAAATATAATGTAGTTACCTAATGAGATCTCAATTTGGCCCCTGGATTAAGAGATAATATTTCGTAGACCATAGAGTTAATGAATCTATTTCTTTTATCTGCTGTCATCGGAAGGTGGGACCAACTTTATAATGGTGCTCTGGGAAGTTAATGTACTGCGCTGGGCTGCTGATAGAGTAAATCTCTGTGTGCTTTGTTAAGGCTCGAGATCCTTGCCTTTTGCCCATTTACCTAAAACTCTTGTGATGAGTGTGTAGGGTTAATGCCTAGTTATAAAGAAAAGCGTATTTTTTTTCCAGCAATTGGAAATTATAAACCTGTTCAGCCAACACGAATACATTTTACTTAAAAAAATATGCGGGAAGTGGCATTGTATGCCATAAAAATATACATCATATGCCAAGACAAGCAATTGATGCTCTCCTATAAAATACAGTAAACACCTCCTCCCTGCCCTTCCTTTGGCTGTCGATCAGATTTCAGAATCATGAAATTTTACAGTATTACTGGTTAGAAGGGCTCCCCACTGGGAGCAGATGCCATCTCTGTCTTCATAGACTCAGAGAAAGTCCTGACATGTTTCATGGCGTTCATACGTGGAAGTCTGTGAAATGGAAAGGAAAACAGCTTTTTCTGTCAACCTGTCACTGATATAAGCTCTTGCATTTCATCAGAATGACTAAACTTTAAAGCTGTTTCTTCAGTGCTGAGTATATTTGAGAACTCCCAAGTGTTATCAGATTTATAGAGTCCCAGCATATGATAGAAGACCAAAGCATTTTGTGGCATGATATTAAAAATTCATTCAGATACTCGATAAAGCGTGGATGACAAAAGTCTGAAATGGAATAAGGTAGAGTGAATTTCTCCATGGTTTATTGACCTTGATTCCTCTACACAAAATAAATAGACAGAATGGCCTAAAATCTCTTCTTTATGAAGGCAAAATCCTGGCAGTCAAAGACCGGCTCATAAAAATGCTCTCTATGGCACATACCTTGGCAATGTTAGAAGTTGGAGGCAATGGAAATTTATTGCTGGTGCCGCAATGGATGTGTCTGTATTTCAGAGAAGGAGAAAGCAGGGGCTGCTTTTATGAGGTTACTGATGTTATTCTGTGGAGAACAGAGAAAGAAAACACACTTACTTTCGTCATTTTGTGTTCTTTCCCTGAAGGTGTAATAAGATAAAACACTTCCCTTTGCATACCCATTTTTTATTTGTTTGAAAGAGAAAAAGCAAGCCGTTCAGAACGAGGAGTCTGACATCTTTCCCTGCTGAAAAGGGCTGGGGCTCCACACTGCTCGGAGAGGCTTTCCTGCTTTGCTGCAGTCGGAGAGCAGAATGCCTCATTGGTTTCAGATATTAAACTTTTGTGCTGAAAGCCCAGTTGGAGCTGGTGTGACAAATGGATTTTACCTGCTGCCGAAAAACACAACCCCCACCTCTCTACACCTCCCATCTTGCCTAACCTAGCCCTCAAGAGCACTGAAACAGAAAGCTGCCCTTAGGCACCATCTGTTTCTGCCAGCTTCTACTTTGGGCCCTGCCTTTACATCTGTTAAGTAGAGGCAGCTTACTTGATGAGTTGTTTTGAAGAAATATCTGGTCTCCCCACCATGTTCATTAACTATTGCAGATCTGTTAAAGAGAGGCTCTGTGATGCAATTTAGCTGTAGTTAACTAAATTCATTGAAGTCACAGGCATAGATTGTTTTTGCATCCCGCAGGGATGTAGAGCAACGCTGTTTTCTCTTCCCTTTGAAAATAAAAATCTTTTCTATTTGCCTTGTGAAACACCATTTAAGCAGTGATGAAATCTAAAGGGGATTTAAAGTGACTAGTTGGCGACTGATAATTTGTTACTCCTCCTTGTAAAACACAACCAAGCTGCATACATAGCACATGCTAAAACAAATGTATTAATCATGTATCCCTCCCAAAAAAGAAAAGCAGCTGTTTTGTTCCTAGCACCTCCTTAAGTACCCCAAAGCTACCAATTTGTTAAGCTGGCATTCTTCTCATGGACAAACCCAGCTTTCTGGAGCCACTTTAATTTTTTCATGGCCAGTGATCAAGAACTACAAGAAACAAAACAAAAATCCACTTAAAATACTTCAGAAAAATGGATTCAGTATGTTTGTGTTTGGATTTGTTTGAATTAGAATCAGAGTTTAATAGGCATTCAGAGGAAAGCAGGCGTCATACAGTTTATACAGAAGACAGTATAACACAAATAGAATATAAAGATGAAGTTGAGGGGAAGAGGGGAACAGAATCATGTTTTACAGATGAAGGATACGGGGGGGTGGGGGGGTGGGTGGGGGTGTACCCAAAGTTGCTGCAGAAGAGCATGTGGCAGTCAGGAATTAAACCCATGCTTTTAGTAATCTTAGGGCCTTCAGCCCTAAGTGTGGAACCATCATTTCTGTGCTGGTCGGACAGACAGTTTACCAAGCTCTCCATGTGTACAGAGTCACTTTAGAAGTAAAATCTGGTCATAACACAAATGGAATTTTCTTTTATTGTATATGTTACATTTCCATCTAAAATGATGCCCTGAAGCTATAATTATGCATTATGATATACGCTATAGAGAGAGGTCCCTGTTGGTTTTAAAGATGAGGGTAATTTATATATTAGTTAGAAACTGGCACCTCTGAATCGGAGTCATATGTAGTAAAATAAATATGAGTAGTTCCATGAGCAAAAGACTTACCAAAGCCTGGTTTCCCATAGAGAGTTAACTGAAACCTCTGATTGATGCTTTTCCCTTGGAGTTCTTATAACATTTGTCTTCTGTGTGCATTTTCTGGTATGAAGTGAGGTGTGATCACACGCTGCAGCCTTTCTTTCAGGCTTATTGGGTCTCTATACCAACTGGCCGCCTTTTTCAGAAAACTACAGGAGCTTAATTATCTTTGAAATCTCTTGTCAAATGTGGGTGAAATTGGCCAATGAGTTCAAAAATTTTGAGAAGGTTGAACAGAGAAGGGAACTTCATGGACTGATTGCACAAGCTTTGTTTATCAGGAAGGCATGCTGCAAGGAAGTCTTTGTGAGGGTTTTTGTGTATAGTATAATAATGCCAACAGACAGAGATTAGATATCGTGAAACTCGACTTGACATGTTGACTCAAAAGATGACACTTACACTGTTTATTCAAATTGCCTAAGCAGAGCAAATAAAAAGCTCAGTTCTGCTTCCTTTACTTGCACAAGTAGTTTCATTGTGTTGGTATAATTGGTCATCTGGTGTTCATGATTTTATTCCCCTCTTATAGAGGTAGCCGTAGAGTGAGAAAAAGTAACAAGTATTATCTGAGTTAGAATGATTTGTAACATATATATACTGAGATATGGAAAAGGACACTGTCCTACACTGCTGTGGCTTTCTAAGCATAGAGCTCTGGTGACATCAGGAATATTCTGCAATTTTCTTGTCTAAACATGCCACTTGGAAAACACATGACATGCATAAGAATTAGCAATTCGCACAATCTAAAGAGAATTATCTGTTTGTCTCTAGGCGATTCACAAAAATATGCCCATAGCAATTTGAGGCATTATAAATCCATCCAGGTTGGTTCTGACCATGTTGCAGAAGTAATTTCGACTGGCACATCAGATGAAAGAACAGATTTGAAAACAGTAGCGTGCATGGCCCTGAAGGTTTTATCTTGGCTAATATTCCAGGCACCTTATGGCACTACTTTGGGTTTCTGTGAAGACTCCAAATAAAGTGTCTGTAGCCTGATGAAAGATTTAACACATTTTTTTCCTGAACAAGCTTTATAAATGTTACACTAAAGATAAAGAATGTACTTGCTGATGGGAAGCAGCTTATTTTTCAGTGTGCTTCTCAGTAAAAGCACCCTACACACGTGGTGCTTCAGTATTTCCAGTGTGTGGCTGGTGCAGCAGGGACGGTTCTGTAACAGTAATGCTGGAGGTGCAAATTTGGGGTTCGTTTCCACTTTTTAGTAATGCCCATGGATAATTCCTTAATTTACCTTTAGCAAGCTATCTTTGTGGTTCCAGATAGAAGCAGCCAGAACAAATACGTCCACAGAAAGGACTGCATGAAGGGTAGAAATAAGTAGATGATGTTTAGCAACATAACTTGTGTCGTGTGTGAACTGAATGATGAGACGGAGAGCAAAAGCTGTCACAAGAGTTAGCTTTAGATGGCCTCAGAGAAAGGATCGTTTGCTCTTCATGTGAAAAATAAGGTGTTTTCTCAGTGTTTCTTCTGCTTTCCTTACTTGTATTTTGTGTCATTTTCCACTTGCTTCTACTAAATACCAAGGAGAGATTTTTGGTTGGGCGTCTCGAGGAGAAGCATGTTCAAGACTGCTTTTTCTCTGTGGATAGCAGGCTCCTTAGGCTCTCTCCAGCCAAGGGACAGATACCATGTCCTCTACAGATACCGCGTCCTCTGGATGGTGGTCCTGAAAGCTTAAGGGCTGCTGTGTGCCACAGCCTAAAGGACAGCTCCCTTCTCAGTCCCCAGGTATTTTAGGAACACATCCTCCTTCCAAGGCAACACTGTAGGGCAGGAGAATGGAGACTGACAAACACCTGTAGGCAAAGATGGGCTCTTTATTTCTTTTTTATCTCCTCCTGGTCGTGTGCTTGGCTGACCTTTTGTCTGAAC
The DNA here is from genome assembly GCF_023634085.1 of Falco cherrug. NCBI lineage: Eukaryota > Metazoa > Chordata > Aves > Falconiformes > Falconidae > Falco > Falco cherrug. Next base: position 102,948,086 of record NC_073697.1, on the reverse strand, counting down.
AGACCTGCTCAGCTTCTGTGGCCTTTCAGGGCTCATGTGCCTCGGGAGGCTGTCTAATTTTCCAGCTGAATAGGGTCCTAAACACTCTAGGGCACTCACTAGCATTTCTTTGCGATTTATTTCTGTGGGTTAAAAATAATAATGAAGGGCCACGTGTTCTGCTGGAGTAGGCACTGAACAAATACAGAACAAGGGGTTCAGGATAGGACCAGTACATTTTGCTGGAAGTTCTGCTTCAGTTGGTATATTGCAATCCTTGTCAAGGATTAAAAGTATCATTTGCCCCTTTATTTAAATACTTCCATTGGAGAGAGCTTACAAGAAGAATATAGATATTAATTTCATTTAAATGGAGAAATAAAGCTTGACAAAGTTGGTTTATGTCTGGCCCTGAAAAAGCTAGTTTTGTACACCTTGTACCCTTCCCTTCTCCTCTCTCAGCACATCGTAGAGCAGTGGCCATGCACAATCACACTTGTTCTCCTTGGTAAACACCAAATACTCAGCAATGAGAAGAATTTTATTTTCACAAATGTAATGGAGACAGAAGGGATAGCTCTGGGGGGCAGAGGGGAATATGTATTGCATTCTTTCAGATCTTAAATATAACCAAAGTATTCCTTAAATTTTGTGACTGAAAGCTAAAGTACAACTGTTTCTTATTCTAGTGATTTTAATCAGATGTTCTGTCATTGCCCAAATTACAGGTTCCCCCCTGGCCCTGGTCTTTGTACTACAAATAATGAAGACCACTTCCACTGTAAGAGAGAGGACTAAGCCCTATTTGGAAGACCTTCAGGATCTGTCAGGAAAAGCTAGGATTGTCCTGTGGCTTTTTCTGTGTTTTCATGGCAACTGGCTGCTACCTGCATTTGGAGAAATGGCTGGTTGTCACGTTGCTGTGCCTTGTGCGGCATCAGGCCTGAAGCTTGAGCGGCTGGTGTTGTTACCCCTGTTTGCAGTTGCTCTGCGTGGCCACGCAGCGCACACATCGTGCATGCCCTCAGTGAGAAGGGGCATCATGCCACGCACACATCTGCTTGGTCTGATAGAGGCTGTCCTGTTTTTACTGGAATGATCTGGCTAATTTCCAGTGGCTAAGGGCTCCCTGTCAGCACAATTCTTCAGATGTCCTGAGGTTTCATTGTGACCCACAGGCATCAGATCCTGTCGTCTTTTTGATAGAGTTTGGGGGAAAAAGTTTGATTTTATGAATGAAATAGGACACTAGTATTTCTGAGTTGGGTAGAGTGCAAAATAAATAGTGTAGCAGTGATGCTAAATAACTGAGCATGCACAAAACCTTAGTCACAGCAGCTGAATCACTACCTGTATCATCACAGACCTCCTGGAGACAGAACTTCCATAGTGCGGTTATTGGTGGTTGGGACCACTGGAGCCATCACGCAAATACAAATATACTTATTCCTTATTTAAAAGGCAGAAATTAAATGTGCTGAATGAAAACTGTGTCTCATTTATGTGCAATAATCATATTTCTTGTATAATGTTCATATTAAAAATGCCAAGAAAGGATGAGATAATTTAAATTTAAAGCTCTCAAGTTAAACAAGATCAAAAATATTCCAGTAAGCCAATTTAAGTAAACTAATTGACCCTGTTTGTCTTAATGTATATCGGCCAGATTTTAATTTCTGTTTTTTCCCAGCCTAATAACTTGGATATTTTTTTATCCTAGAACACACATAGAGCTTTGGTTTTTGGTTTTTTTTTTCAGATTCAATCTGTGCAATACAGCTGTATGACAGGACACCATAGCCTCTCTATGGTATTTGCAAACCCTTACCGTTATTGCTAGGGCTATAAAATGATCAGTTTTAAGTTCCATTATATGATAGTCATGAAAACATTACATTCTATGGCAATGTAATTGTGTAAGAAAGAAAGAAACCACCAAAGTCTGCCTCCTCTCAGGTGCTGTAAAAATAGCTTTCATTCTGAACAAACGTGTTGGCTACTCAAGCCTTTATAACTTTATCACGCCTTTGTATGGCCGTGTCTGAGGTGTAATAAATGAACAACTAAAAATCCACTTGCACGTGCTAATAGGGGGAGTATTACAGGGATTTCAGGAGAGGTCAGAAGCTGATACATGGATTACGTGTGCTTGAGTCTCCACTGCTGCAGGTCCCTCCCGCCACGTATGCGGGAGCACAGAAATACCAAACCAGAAATGTTGGCAATGTTCCACTCAGTGGCCGCATTTTCCTCTCACCTGCACCAGCAAGGGAAGAAGCGAGGCTGAAGCTAGCAGCTTCAGTACTTCCCTCCTGTTTGAATCCTTGAGCTGTTCCGGCTGCCAAAAGTGTTTAGTCTAGTGAGATATTTTAGAACTTTCAACTCCAGGGTGACAATAGGCATTGCCGACTGCTGAGCGCTTTGGGAATCTGCCACTTGCTTAGGTGTCTTACCATGAATCAAGCTGTTCAGAAATTTGGCTTTACACAGTGCTGAACCCTTGGGAGTCTGGCCCTGCCGCTCCTGAAAATTCAACCTTAGGAGCCCAGTTCTGCCGCTGCCTGTAAGCAACGGGAATAGTTTTATGTATTAATAATATTAAGATTCAGTTTAGGGGCAGTATTTGCATGCTGTAAAAGAGAGATTTGAGGGAGAATTTTTCAGATTTCTAAATATCTACAGTGTTGGGTTGGTTTGTTTATTTTGGGAGGAGGTTTGCTGGTGTTGTTTAGCCTGCCTGGTCTGACCTTTGAGAGAATCTGGCTCCTTTTGCTTTTGGTTCAAGTTGCTTGCTCTGGAAGTTTTCCTGTATTGATTTAAAAAAAAAAAAAAATTTAAAAAAGTTATTTCAAATGTGGCTGGCGAAAGGGCTTGAAAATTCATCCTTTTGACACTCATCCAATGTGCTGATTTTAGGATCTGCATGTGAGCATTTAGTCAGAGGAACAAAGGGGACCTTCATGCTTTTTTCTGTTCCTCTCCAATGTGATTTACAAGCCTGGCTGGCCTGAGAGCAATCAGTGACTCGGTTTTCTTTGACCTGCTAAACGGGAAGGGACTTTTGTTCAGACCAAACCAGGACTTGCACTGAACCTTCCTTTGGTGAGGTGGGGGCTGTGCAAGTTCCAGTTATTTTGGGTTGCTGTTGGGTGCAGTGTTAGAGCTGACAAGGAAGGCGTTTTGACAACCAGCTTCGTTCCCAACCCTACGAGCTGCAAAATAGCTCCGGCTTCCTCCACCCACGCATGCAAAATTGTTTTTGAGCCCACAAGGTAAACTAAAGATATAGTTAAAAGTACCAAGTGGCTGGAATACCCAGGGATGTGAGAATGAGCAGAGCTCACACAGTGATGATTTGAAACAAGCCTTGTGGCTTTTTAATAATGTGCCAAAGCAGTCTCAGTGGTGGGCCAGCAGGCACCATATTCTATCTTCTGTGAAAGAACTGGGCCCAGCAGGCCCCGGCTAATGCAGACAGCCCCTTCACTCTGCTGGAGGAGACAGACTCCGAGATGGCAATCAAGGCTTGATTTGCCAACACATTTCCAATGATTAAAATGTAATTAGCACAACTGAGTGCCTCCTCCCCAGCTAATTTTAATACATGCTGTGACAGGCAGGCAGCCGGCTGTGCCTCGGCCCAGCAGCAGATGGAAGCAGAGGCAGCGGGAGAGGAAAACCATTTTGCGATGCGACTGTTCGCATCACAAAACCATCAGGGCGCTCGGCTCTTAGAAGGCCCTTGATGGCAGCACATCAAATTGGCGCTGTCATATCTGACCGTGGCAATGGCAGCCATCCTTCATGCTGTCCCAGAAGCACAGCAAGGCAATTTGCAGGTTTAACCCTTTGAGGTCTTAGGGGCAGACGAGGCTTCGGGAAGATGCCTGCACACGGGGTGTTTGAGTGTGATGTCCCTGGTAGTTCAGGGAGCATTGTTTACACTCTGTCATTTGGCTACATTTGCTCATTTTTCCAAGTATGAGTTAGTTGCCCAGAAGCATCACAATAACTGGTTATTTCTTCCCATTAAAAGCAGGAGTGCAAAGAATAAAAGAATCTACAGCTCAGAAATACCCTTGTATGTCCCTTCAAAGCCAGTTTTGAGAAGGAGGAGAGATGTCTCTTGCTGTCAGCACATGGCAGACATGAGCGACTTACTGAAGCCAGCCCTCCCAGGAGGGGAAGCAGTGAGTCCTCCTCTTCAAGAGTGAGGTGGTTTCCCTTCACTTCATGGTCATTTGTTCTAGTTGAAGTGGGTCGTTGTCTTTGGTGTCGGTAAACGTGTAGAGTCCTGTACAGTTTGAGTCCTTCCAGCTGTGAATTACCTACCGGTTGTGTGGGGACAAGCATATATTCCCATTGGGTAGTGTTAGTTGAGCGTCGCTGGAGCATGGATTTAGTTTCAATAGACAAAAAGATAGGAGTTGTCTTCTGTTTCTTTATTGCAGTGCCATTGTAAAATTCTGCCTTGTGCTACTGTTACTGTGTTACTGTGCCTTGTACTATGCCTGCTGCTTTCCGGCACTTCTTTTTATGAGAAAAGGTCAGAGCTTAGGGGAGACAAGGTTTGTGGTAAGGTGTGGTGGCAGAACAGGAGCTCAGAGATGGCTATTTCCCGAGTGTGACGTCCAGCGCGGCACCGTCCTCGCCTGCCTTCGTTTTCTCACTGGTGAAACAGCAATAAACCCACCTCGTTCAGCAGCAATGCTGAAGAGCCTAAATTAAACAAGGTTTGCACATATTGACAAGAAGTGATGGAAGGTGCTGTAAGTGTGGTGGGTGGGAAGAAAGAAAACATGTGCTCTTAAGCTCTCTTCAGTTGGGTATGGAGGGGAGGAGAGTCCTTGGTAAATCTGAAGCCTGTATCAAAGTGTTCCTCCATTCAGAGAGTATCTGCTAACATCTCTCCTTTGCATGTTAATAATTATGTTTAGGAGCTCTGAGGGAAAATGTAAGGCCAGCTTCTGTAATGCTTTGTGAGAAACTACTGTCTCCCTCCCTCTCGCTTTCTCTGAAGGACCCCATTGGTGTACTTCTTAGATTTTGTATTAAATTTCCTGTAGATCTCTCCTGCATCTTTTTATGATAGCTGCCACACAGGAAAGCTCTGCTGCAGGAAAGCTCTGCTGAATTTTCCTCAAAGATTAAATTGGTTGTTCAGATTCTTCTCATAGTCTTTTTATTTTCCCTCTCCCAACAGTCCTTCACATCCATACCAGCGGCTTTGCATCATTCCCTTTCTTTTCGTGTATTTGTAAATCACAGTGTCCTCTTGTAGCAGACTTTTTTTATTGATTATACAAAAAAAGCTAGTCAAGCAAGGCTGAAGTGGGTCTTAAAGAAGTGCTATTCCTGCAGCATGATAAAAATGAGTCCTGTGAACAAGACTAAAACTCAACATGCGCAACAACATCAACACCAAAGTCGTTGTACAAGCTGGCAGACCCACTGTTCCTGGGAGATGAGAAACCCTTCTGGCTCAGGAGTAAGTTCAGTGCTCATCCACAGCCCTTCGGAATTGTCCCAGCACAGGAGGGGGTGTTCACACTGGATGGAGTTGGCCTGAGTTGCTGGATAATAGGGAGTCCAAAGCACTAACGAGCTAGCCATGGAAGTAAGAGTGGAAAGAAGTGGATGTTTAGGGATTTATAAATTCACATAATTTGGGGCAATGAGGGTATGATCTGCTGTGACCTCCTGTATAGCACAGGCCATATGATCTCCACTAATTAATTGCACTGCCTTGAGTACAATAACTCTGACTGAAAAAGGGCACAAAATTTAGGCAAGGTTTTAATTTTTCATTACATTTTTTTAGTTAGGGAAAATCTGCCCTGTTTTTAAGTTGAAAAATAAGAAATTATTCCCCATTTTTAAAATATGTACCAGTCTAAATTTATCTGCTTTTTAGCCATTGCATCTTGTTATTCACTTGCGTTTTAGATTGAAGATAAAGCCTGCAGAGGTTTTTGTGGGGAGAGCATGTTTGAAATCTCATAGCCTTCCTCTTTACTAAAATTTCAAAAGAGATGAGAATCAAAATTCCAATCGTTTGGCATCTACCATCTATAAAATATAGGGAGCCTCTACCTTTCTAAAAAGTCCCTTGTGAAATTCCAGGGTTCTGTATTCATAGAGAGCATCTCTGGAGAAAGAGATGAATTTCCATGCTCTACCTAATCTGTCTCAGAACTGTACAGCACAGGCTGAGCAGTTTAAAAATCCTTTATGGATGCTGCACAAGATGCAGGTGGTTTGCTGGGATCATGCAGACAGAAATCTAGTATGGTTTTTTTCCTGTGGGATAGCAGTGATTGCAAAGATCAGACATGAAGCTTCTGCTCCTTCCAGGCCTTCCCTGGCTCCCCACATTCCCAAGCAGACTTGTTCTGCAAGATGCATCCCCTTCTATTTCGGTATGGCCCTTCTTTCTTGACAAAAGGTTCAACGGGAAATCCTGTGTTTTACATTCAGGATGTCTCCTGGCCCTTCCGTGGGGTTCCCCTTTGGAAGACACAATTCCTGGCAGTGTGAAATCTCAGTGCCGTTGCAGCTGGAAAAGGAGCATACGGGCAGTCTTAGCAACACTCCATGCCGTGTCAGCTACTGTCCTGCTTAAACACAGTTGTTGCTGGCAAAAGTCTTGCATTATCGTAGAGAAGGATAATTTTTCTGAACACTGTGCTAGCAGCCAGCTATTAAAAGCAATACCTTGCCTTGGCTGTGCCAGGTAGTTTGTCAACTGCTGATAACAGCCATGGAGCCTGTCATACTACTTATGATACAGGAGGTTTTATCACCTTACGCTGGTGGTAGGTTAATGCAGCAGTGAAAAAAACCCCAACCATTTTCCTTAGATCCTTGCCAGGAGTGTATTGGTGGTAAACTGAGGGCCTGGTTTTCCACGGTGAATAATTTATACATGAGAATGGCTCCTAAGACAGAGGTTTGGGTCTTACCTGAAGCTCCTGTAACCACGTGGTCGAGCACTGTGCCATGCACGGGTTTTGCACGGTGCAGCGCTACGGAAAGCGATATCAGAGTAACAGCTTTTATCCCAAACAGAGGAGGCACAGCTGGGTCTGGGGCTGATTTCCAGAGGTCCTCAGGAAGAGAGAGCTGGAGCAGCCCAGCCTGGAGCCTAACCCATACCTGAGGGGGGTGGTCGGACACGCCGAGGTAGCACTTCTGCCACTGCTTGTCCATGAAGAGGAAGCCCCAGCGGTGGATGCTCCATTGGATAGCGTCCCCCTGACTACCAATATTCTGACTTTTTCCCAGCTATTTCATGAATAACAAATGGTTGAGTCCAGCTGATAAATCAGGGATATACAATTACGCTTACCTCTAAACAGAGAAATGAAACTCCTGTTTTAAATTCAATTATTATAATTGCAGTATTCTGAAAAAAAAAAATAATGCGTTCATTTCCTAATAAGAGATTACAGATTCCAAATTATAGCATCACTTATGTCAAAACAGGAAATTTGAGGTAGGCAGGCCAAAGTGTGCCATTGTCTTTGAAATTTATATTTACTTGCTGTAGATTTAGAATAATCCTTCTCTTCCCTCAGGTCTAGCACAGAAAATTTATAAATTGTACAAAAATGATAAAGGCAGCAATAAATAATAATATGTAACAACGGTGCGAGTGATGAATTATAAAATAGAGAGTAGGAAAAGGAATGAAACCACAGCATAGAAGCCCGTTTACAGGGCTGAGTACACAGTCTGAGTTATTTTTCTGGCATTATGACAATGAGGAACATTTATGGGAGTTTGCAAACAGCTTACTACACAAATCATTTTGTTTCAGGTTATATTTATAGGGCTTAGTTAAGAGTTTTTTAGTATCCATTAAAATCCAGCATTCAGAGGTTTATAGCTCAGCTGTTAAGGTCTTATCCCTAAGGATCAATTGTTTTGGTTTGTTTGGGGAATTATTATTATTATTTATACAATTCAGTTTAAATTGCTTAGTCTAATGTAAAGATACAGAGCTCAAAAGCTAAAGGAGTTTTTGTTGTTTGTGAAAGAAGAGATGGCTTTTTATTCTTTATTTTTTGTTTCAAATATTATTTCTGCAACTATATTATCATGCAAATCAACTGACTCTCTCTTCATGTGTGTGTCAGTAGCCATTTTGTGCTCAGAGTTGCTGCAGCCTGTAAAAGAGAACAACCCCTGTGCAACGTTATCGATAATGTATTGCTGCTTCTTTATGTGCATTACTGTAATTTAAAATAAAAATAATTTTCAGTTGAAATGATGTAATTTGCTCTAGGTTATGCCATTTGGTAGGTGGAAGATGAGTTCTGTACTGAAACTAGGCATGATGTGTCTAGGCCCTGATCCAAGTCTTAATGCTTTCTTCTTCTTCGTTTCTTCTATCTACTAGGACCAAAATTCTTTAAGGCAAACGCCCTGTTACCCTGCAGGCTCTATAGACACATACAGTGAAAAGTAACCAGATCCCAAGGACCATACCATTTAATAGCCTGAATAGATGGAAAATAGAGGGTTTATAGAAGAGACTGGGTGGCTCGCCCAGGCGATACTGATTGCCAGTGACAGAGGTGGATCTGCCGAGTCCTAGCCCAAAGCTCTCTCTCCTCCATCATGTTGCTTTTCAAGCTACCATGAAGTATTTTTGGTGAGAGGTGAGTGAGATCCAAAGAGTATTACTGGGTCACTATTATTTAGGTAGATGTGGAGGGCTGAGAACCCGACACGTATGGAAAAGGGCAAGTAAGATACCTGATAGCTGCATTTCATAAACAAACATAGACACATTTGATACAGATAAACTGTGTATCTTCAGAAAGAATATTTTAAATTCTTAAAATGCACCTATCTGTGGAATTAATACAGTGGCTGTTCTTATTTAAATCCTTTTCCATTGTATCAAGCTTCCTTTGCGGCAGTATTTCCTAGCTATTTCTTGTTTAATTCTAAATATTCATGACATTAATTCTATTTAAGTGCTATGCTGTTATCTGAGACAAATTGTCAACATTTTTATGACAAACTACTGTATCCATTGCGTACAGTGCAGTCCCCAAGGAACCTGTTTGCTGTGGCTGACTATCAATCTCTGATTGAAAACCTGATTGACACCAATAAAAGCTTAGTAGTTCTCATTTCCCCATTTAAAATGACCCAAACAGCTCAATAGCCATCCGAGATCTATAGAGTGTCTTTAGCCTGTACATAATTCATCATCTCAATTATTGTGCTTTTTTAACTTCTAATTTTGGAACATCGGAACTTTTCTGTCGGGTCAATAGAACATTTGGTTACTCTCTTTTTGCCCTTTCCTCTCGCGTTGCAATCACACAGGACCCCAGGTTCCTTCTGGGCCCTGGAGAAGCATCTTTTCATCCTCTTTGCTTCCCGCTACAACCTTTTTTGTGGATTATTCTTTTTACTTTTGACTTGGCTGTATGAACCGTAAGCTCTGGACCTTCCAAGATCTGTAATACTCAGTTACAGGCAGAAGAAAGCACGTTGTTGCCTCCAACCTATTGATTCTGTTTTCAAAGTTAACTCAACCCTCACTTAGTTTTTTGTCCTGTAATTTCTATTTCTGGCAGTGATGAATAAAGGAAGAAACTCTCAGACCCCAGACTGTGAATGTAAAGCTGACAGTAAAAAAAAAAAACAACATTTAAGAGGAGTTCTCTGTGAGATACTGAGGTCAAAATTTGGCCATCTGGCAGTTAGGAACAGGCATGTGTGAAGGCACGCCAGGCACCTGCTGAAGGCAGAGCTGCAATAGCAAAGTCTTCAAAGGTTTGCTTGCTGCTTCTCAGCCATTGCATGGTTTTCATTTGTAGCTTCTCTTATCGAGCACAATTTCTAAATGAGGATGGTTGCTTCACTTTAAGGATGTACAAATGACTTGCCCTCACCTGTCAAGCATGATCCTTGTATTTTACCAGGCCCATTATGAACGCAATCTTTCTGTCGAAAATTTGCATACCTCCTTTCTTGAAAAGTAATGACAGCAATTTCTTTCCCTCCGCTCACTTTCTGAGTGTCTCATTTAACAGCACCTGTGAAACCGACAGGCGCAGAGATGAGAAGTGAAAGAGAGCAGTTGATTAAATCATCATCAAGTCGGGCCTCAGAAAGTCAATTCTGCTTCCCGTCTGCAATGATATCCTTTTATCTTAAAGTAATGAGCTATGGCACTTTTGCATCCGGTAATGCGATAAGTTCTATTAGCATGTTCCATTTGCTTCACAAGCAAGGGCAAGTCATTTCAGCAAGCTCATATCACTGCAATCAAAGCAATTGGCTTCACAGGCAGAGAAGAAAGAGGAAAGGCTCAGGGTGATTTTTATGGATCACAACACAGTGGAAAAAATAGATTCTTGTATTATTTTAACCCGTAACATGCTTTGCTTCTTGTCCATCAGGATATTTTGATTTCATTAGCCTGTAAGTATGTGGAAGACTCAAATTCCAAACTGAACTCTTGAGCTAAGACCAGGAGTTCTGAAAAATAGGAGTCTTTTCTTATACAGATACACTGGCTAATGCAGTATTAGTCATTGACTTCATTAAACGCTGCTTAGTTTGAGTCTTTGCTGTTGACTTAGTCCACAAGTATAAATGTAAATTTTTATATTTTTACTGCTATTTATTGTTTGGAGCCTGACGAAGTACTTATCAGTTGAAAAAACAGTAAAAATGACATTACACACTGCGAATTGTCATTATCAGTTGAGAGGACACATACATACTGCAGATTGTCTACAGCCAGAGAGGCAGGTAGGGAGGCAGCAGATGTACATTTGGAGTCCCAGAGACAAAGGCGTGTAGTCATTTTTTCACACAGAGCGTTGAGGAACTGAGGCAGGGAGTTCATCCTTCTGTCACGAAAGGGAACGGCTTCCTAAAATTAAGATTCAGTTGTGTTTGTGGCCAACAGCTGCTTGGTGCCCAGTTAGTCTAGTGGAATTGAGATGCCTGGCTTACAGCAGGCACTTTCTGAAGATGCTGAGCTGAGTAACTCGTGGCATCGTTAGCTTTCTAATGGTACATCTGGAAAGGCCATTTAGTCTACCACTGCCGTTGGTGGGGAGCATCGTCCCGTTCTTTGGGGATGGCTGGATTGGGCCTTAAGCACTTGTGGGATCATTGAGCAATGATACCATAAGGAAGCCATTGGGAGTGATAACCGGGGGAGAGAAGTTGCACTTTCCCAAGAACTGCAATAACTTACTCTCAGCTCAGTTTCCAGGGAGCAAAGAAAAATGTGGTTCTTACAGGGCTGGCTTCTCTACACCCTTCTCCGAGGGTGTGCCTGGAGGTGCCTGCGGATGTCGGTGGCATGTTTCCCTTGGGTGAGACGGAGCCCCGGGCAGATAACCAGGACAGAGGGCTGCAGCTCTGTCCCTGGCAGCCCTCAGGCAGGCTTTGTGCTTCTGCAGGCGCTGTTGCCTCCCCAGCCGTGCCCAGGGAGCCTCCCAGCCTCTCCCGTTCACACAGAGCTGCTAGCCTTCCCCTTCGAGTGCTAGCCCTGGCGATACAGGGACTGACACAACAGAACCAAACCTCAAAATCAGACCCACATTTAGCTGTCTTTCTGGAGTGAAATCCCCCTTTGCTTTACAAATAAGCCTGTGGTCTACCAGCAGTATGTATACCATCCACCAGTCGCCAAGGATTTATACACATCCTATGTAAATATAAGGAGGATCATCTTCAGCATGGATAGTAATGCAATCTGGTGTTTTCATTTTAATAGTCGAAATACAACTCTTTTTTATCAAACCAATGTTTTGTTGGTGGTAGAACTGAAAGGAGCCACTAATTGTGTCATTTTGCTATATAAAACAATCATAGAAGTCCTGGTAGTGAGGTATTAAAAAGAGTTATAGCTGAAAGTGGTTCTAAGTTCTGAATATTTTTCCTGTAAGGGGCCAAGATAACTTTAAATGTCCAAGACTGATACATTTCATCTGAAGTGAAGTAGTTTGGATAAAATGGAATTCAGATTAAAGGTCAACATTGCAATCTTTTCTCCAGACTAAGGTAATTTGTGTAAAATGGGACTTTTCTATGAATAATCCGTAATTTTAGCTTTTGAGAAAGCAGACCTTAAACTTCTCAGACCATCTCTGTTTCAGAGTCATTCCTTACAGTGAATCACTGTGGATAATGGTGAAGAATTGCTAAGCAGACTGTGATGTTAACCAATTTGCGAGATGCTATATATAAGATTCCTTGGCAAGGAGCTCCATGCTGAATGCTACTTGCAGGCAAAGTCAGAGATGGTAAAGAAAAAAAGTTAAATTCTTGCTCTTAGTTTCTTTGTGACTCTGCCTGTCTCCATTTCATCAATTAGAAAATTGCCCATTTATTCCCTGTCTGTGTCTCCTTTCATCTAGGAGATGTTTTTTTCTCCCTTTTTTCTTGGAAGCAAAGGTCTAATTGTATAGCTAAAATATCATCTTTGCCCTTTCCAGCGCTGTCAGTTTGTCATTGGATAGATGGACAAGAATATTGTAAATGTCAGTGTGAACATGGCTGAGGTCTGGGTTTTCCCTCATTTTCTTCAGATTTCTTTTCAGCAGACAGATGAGTAGAATCACTTTGTTCAGTGCTGGCGTTTCAGCAGCACTGACTCCTTTGGTGGCAATGATAAATGGATCCAAGATATGAAATAGCTGTTCCAGCAAAGTCCATTGAGCAGAGTAGAGAACAATGCCCTCCTCAATGTCATTGTACATGATATATTCAATGATTGCCACTTTCTGCACAAGAATGTGTTCAATCAGCAAGGTACATAGAAATCCATAGTGTTGCTTCAGCCTGAATGAGCTGGTGAGGTGGCACAGACCTTTACTCAGCTTGATTTGGACCAGACTCTCTCAAGCTATTAAAATGGGCTCAAATTATAGCTGTAACCACATAGGGTGTCTGATTGTGGAATGTGGCGTTGGGATCAGTCTCATTCTGCAGGTGCTGTGGGAGATGTGCTGTGCATTTTAACTTGCTCTTTCTCCAGCTGGGGCAGGGCATTTGGCAGGTACAAGTAACCTGTAGCCCCGTCTTCAGTTTTCCTTTTCTTCTACAGAACAGCAGCAATTAAACCTCAGATGGCAATTGGAAAGTCCTTTTCCCAGTTCCCATGGCGGTTATGTGTGTGCACACCCCATATCGCAGGGAACGCATCTTACGCTTTCGCAACTTGGACTGATAACAGTCATTTAGAAGGTTTAAGCTGAGGCTTTCTTTTGTTGGTAAGATGACCTTACGAGTTTGTGTGTTCCCTCCTCGCCTGGGGTTGATTTGAGGAATGACTGAATTCTGACTGCAGCACACACATGAAAATGTGCGTTTGTGCATTAGGGATTTTGATAAGCGCTTTTTGAGCATGAAGTTGCAGAAACTGCAAAGGGAGGCTTGAGCACTTGGCACGTGTGTGCCAGGTGATTTGGTGGCTGGTAGCCCACACACTTTAGATATTAAAGGTCTTAGAAAGGTTCAGTGATAACTATGGCCACTTTGAGCAAGCCATTGTCAGTCTGCTCTTGTTATTGCCCTTGATTATGTAGAAATTAGGAGCAACCTTAACGTTTCCATAGGTCCTCTAAGAATTGTATCTGTAGAGCTGGTGTTCAGTGAGCTTTATATGTCCCTTGCTTTGCATTTAGTTTGTAGTACTCTAGGTCCTCTGGGAAAACTGTTAAGAGTCCCTTCTGCCCAGTACAAGACTTTCTCAATTGTTAAATAGCCATTTTGAGAATTCTTCTGCTGAGGGGCCCATCGGGCTGTGGTTTGAAAAGGTCTGACAGCATTCTGTGCCATGCTCATTTGAAAACTTGGCCGTACGTGGGAGCTGTGGGTGCTCAGCAGTTTTGCTAATCTGCCTTTCATTTCAGTGCCTAAATGAGAGCTAAGGGCTGCTCGGTTGGGCGGGTTTCTGATAATGTGGACCAGCGTTCGGAATTTTCGCTCTGAGCTCGTCTCAAGCCTGGCCCTGGGTGACTGTAATCAGTCACGACTGGTGTGCAGTGTGGAGATAGTTAAGTGACTTCAGCCTGAGAATCAGGGAAAGAAGCCTCTGTTCAGGTGTAAAATGTGTCTGCAGCCTCCTTGTCCTGATTTGTCACATTATCACTCACAGCTTCCAGTGAAGTTATCCAAAAATCAGGTCATGCTACCCCTGAATGGTATTTTGGATTCCCAGTTATTTGTAGTCTATTCCGATGCAGCGTGTGCACAGAGCCATCGTTTCCTGAAACGAGACATGGGAGAAGACTGAAAAATTACCTTTTTGTCATAGGCGCTAAATACTGAAACTCAGCCCAAAGCAGAAGGCCAGTATAAAGCATTTGCATCACTTCAGTTCCAGAACAGTCTGATGCTCTGAGAACCACAGAGCACTTAAATCATTTTGCTTTTCTCTGTGGCCCTGGGAGGTAGAAAAATGCTGGAGGAATTGAGCAAGCAGTGCAGACTTGTCTTCAAATTGACCAGTAATTCTGAATAATCAACTTCACGGTTGTCAGCTTTGGTTTCCAGGACCTGTTCTCCAGAAGTGGTTAGCAGTAAGCCTGTAAAAGATGGAAACACCTTGTGCTTCAGCACCTCTGGGAAGAAAATGCATCCAAAAACGTAAATGAGCACATCAGAGCAAGGGCCACTGGGGAATGTGTGTGCAAATGCAATGCCCAGAGTGCCTGAACAGCAAAGTAGTCTCAGCCATTGGAAGAGCACACAGTTGCTTCCATTCAGTTTCCAGCCTGAGTAAAAAAACCTCTCATTTCTTCTGCAAGGCTTTTTGGGGTTACCCCTGCACAAAAATTGTCTGGTTCTTTCCGTGAACCAGAGCAAATCCACATATTTAATCCCGAGGGAAAACTGAGCTTAACATGGATGTGCAAAACATGCACATGCAGTGTGTATGCCCGCACACAAAGATACACGTATATACATACTGCACGTAAATATAACCCCAATGCAGTGCATAAAGCCCTTTTTCTCCTGTCTCGCCTTCTTTTCTTTCATATAGCTTGTCCATAAAATTCGACTATTGGAACAGGACGGCGCTGCTGGACGGTGGGTCTCCTTCCCCTCATGCCCCTCCAACAAAACCTCTTTATGAGTGAAATAGATGCCTTGTGTGCGCAGGACTCCTGGCATTTTACAAAGTGTATCTGGAGCCAGGCTAGGCAAACGTTAGGAGCTGTTTGCTGAGTGCATTTATTGCCTTTGCATAATTTATGAACTGGAGGGGTTTGACCATCATTCGTCTCTGCCAGAGGCTGGCACTGAGGGCTCTGGAGGATGGAGCTGTAAATTGGATGGTGCGCTCCTGCTGAGCTCACAGCAAAGTCCTCGGGTCAGTATGGGAATTTAATACCAGGAATGGAACTGTTTTCTCAGAGTGCCATGTGGGCCCCCGTGCAGCAGAGGCTTTTTTGGCAGCCACAGTGACTGGCCAAATCGCGAAGCTGTCAGTCACTGGGCATGTTGTGAAGGGAGCCTGAGCATTTTTAATCGGCTTGGCATCCGTGCTGCTTCCATAATGGACACCAGTAGGTCTCAGTCCTTCGCCATATGCTTAACTCTGGAGACAAGGTGCTTCTGGGTATAGCAGTAATTATTTGATGTGGAATTAAGCGGACCTTGAAATTAGAACTGGACTGTCGGAAAGCAGGAGGCTTAACACTTTGATGGAAATAACTTCCCACCGACATCGCTCTGTGCACTTTCTCTGCGCATGCACTCGGATGTGGGTAACTGTTTTGCTGGCAAATTCAGATGTTACTGCTGGCAAGTACTCTGCTCCCCAGGTACTTGCAATGCAGAAAACACAAACCCCTGAGCTCCAAGCTTATGAGTTGGGAAAAACTTAATCCACAGTGGAGGAGAGATTCCTTGAACCAGACAAAAAATGGTGGGGGAAGGAGAGGCTGCAGATCTGGG
Organism: Falco cherrug; assembly: GCF_023634085.1. Lineage (NCBI taxonomy): Eukaryota > Metazoa > Chordata > Aves > Falconiformes > Falconidae > Falco > Falco cherrug. The sequence goes on along the minus strand of NC_073697.1, from coordinate 102,932,159 downwards.
TCACAGGACACATGTGCATGTGCCCCAGTAGGGAGAGCGGATGGCACGGTAAAACCCTCTGAACCCTGCTGCTAAAAGGGAATCATTGCGCTTTTTACCCCCTTTCTTTCGCCTTTTGGATCCAGGTATTACAGGACTTGTATTGGGGTTTGTCTGGAGGGTAGACAAAGGACACAAACAAACGGAGCAATTGGTTCTGAGCTCCCTGTTTTGAAACGTATAAGATGTGTCATACATTATAGTACACCCTAACATATAGAGCACACAGCGCAGGGACCCCAGAACCACTGGGGCCTCCTGGCTGTAACCAAGCAGTGGAAGAAAGTGCTGTAGCCCAAAAGCTGAATTTTTCCAACTGTATAATAGATAGAGTAAATGGGAGATCTTTCTGACGTGCTGTGGTCTTCATGGATGAAAATGCGTGTGAGTGCGTGCTTTTTTGTAAACGTAGGGCTTTGCTTCACAAACGTACTTAACTATGCTCACCCTCATACCAAAATCTCATATATGTAGTCATGCTGGAGTCAAAATGCATAGTTTTCACAGGGAAGGGTATGAATGCTTTACATAAATACCATACTGTTGTAGAAACGTGCGGTTTTCCTTTTGTCAATTAAGTACATGTTGTTCATGAACTTGATCGTTGTGTGAGGGTTTCAAACTTCAAGCTAAACCTGTCTCATATCTCTACGTTCCCTCTCATTTTTTTGTTACCGGAGTATTTAGGTGCAACTAGTGCTATATAAATCATTTCAGTTATTAAATGAATTTCACTTCCATTTCTATTTAGAATTATCTGAAAGCAGATTGTAATTTTGTCTAATCTTTGCGTCATTTTAAATTATTTGAGCATACCTAGAAATAGTTCTTAGCTTTAATTTGTTAGTATGTAGCTCGTTGGTGTGGGGCAGGCACCTTTTCACCCCGTGTACCAATGAAGACGAGGAAAAAGCCAGTGAAACAGAAAAGTTGTAATTAAAGAACACACAGAAGATGATTTGTAGAGATCAAATACATACATTTGTGGGTGTATTTGGCTGTCCGTTCACATCCCACTGTATAGTTGACCTTTGGAATTCATAAAGTATAACTAATTTCAAAACAATTTGGTTGTCTTATGAAAATACTCAAAGATGCATTAAACAGGATACAAATGCATAAAGGGCTTAACTGTCTGCTCTAACAACATAACACGATGCCAGTCATTGATTTAGGGAAGCCTGGTTCTCCTGCTCGGTGATCTAATGCTTTCCTTCGAAACATATTGAACAATAGAGACAATTCAGATCTCTAGGAAAAAAAAACAAAACCAAACCAACCACAAAGAGTTGTTTTCCTCGTCCTTCTGCTGTAGAGGTAGCCAAGTATGACCATTCCATAGTTACCCAGAATTAAGTGGGATGAATTAAATCTGTGTCAAGTGGCATGAATCAAAGCTGGGTGCACGTGAGTTGCATGGCCCTTACAGTCCTGCTTCCAGCAAGACTTTTTGAATTCTTGCAAATTTAACTGTGTTTTTGTTTTCTGATGCTTATCTGTACTCAAACTTGGTTCATCTAGTCCTGCTGTATTTCTGCATTAGTAAAAGTTATTAAAAAATCGAGCAATGGCACTTAATAAACATCAAGACCTTCTAGTGTTACCGTTCAACATGGCAGGGTATTGTAAGTGTTTACTGTGATACCTGGGCTACTCTTGAATTACAGACAACGTCAATGAGTCAGTTAATTTGGCATGTTCCTGATTCCACTGTGGTCTCTGGATTCTTTAGTTCAGCAGCAGTGAACAAAGACATAAGGTGAAGCCTCCAAGTAGCTCTTGGTAGGAGAATGGTCACCTTGCAACTGCTTTGCTTCTGGGACAGGCCAGCCTAAGCCGTTTCCCTGCCCTCCTGTTGGGGGAGTCTTTGCAGCCGAGATATTGGCAGGCAGCATGAGAAATACTGTCCATCAAAAGAAAACAGAACAACCCTCCAATACTCTTTTTCTTCTTCCCTGATCCAGTTTTGGAATCTAAAAAATACACCATCAGCTCCTGTGCACGTGAATTAAACTAGCAGAGGGCGTTGCAAATGGGTCTTGTTGATGTCAGTGCAGTTTTTTTCATAATTTAAACATACAAATGTATCATCTTCAACAGGAGTGTGGGGGAAAATTCCCTCCCGTACAGTAATCGAACGTTTTCCTAAAGGTACCAGATTTGATGCCAGAGGGTTTAGAGTGTTCCAGCCATCTTGTTCACAGAAATCTTTTTGCTGTAGCAAGTTTCTCATACCTGTTCTTTTTTCTCTTTTTGTGTTTTAGTGTGACAGCGACAGTGATCAAGAAGAGAAGGTAAGAAAGGAGATCAGTATGGGACCAAAAATAATTAGTTGGATATTTTGGATTCACTTGTTTCTCTTATTCTGTTATTTATTCAAAGTTTCTTTTTGGATCGATCTAAAGCATCTCTATACAAAGAAAAGACTTTGTTTCCTTTAATTTGGTTTTGGAATAGACTTCCAAGGGGAAGAGTACTCTTAATTATTTTGGAGGCTACACAATTAATCTTCAAGCATATCAGTGCCATGGGTTTTGTGGGTTGTTTATGAACACCAGTCTTACTGCCAACCCTTTCTATGGCTACATTTTCCCTTGGGAAGTTCTAACAGCAACCAGACATGTTTGTAACCCTCACATTTGCACTTTGTAAGTTATTTTGCCACTGTTATTGCCTGTTTTGCTTCTCCATAGGCAAGGGTATTCAAACTCAAATTGAAGTATTATGATTGAGAGAGAGATATATATTTTTTTTCTTTTAGAAACAGAATTTGGAAACTGTACATTAAGTCAAGTGACACAACTTGCTGATAATTATCTCAATAAATTTGGCTTTCTAAGTGGAAAAAGGGAAGAATGTTGTGCTGAAAAAGTGTCAGGCACTGATCTCTAACGCTGTTTAGAAGACTAGTATTCACACTGATGCACATTTTTATGTCTTATTTTATGTTGTGAACAGACTAACATCCACCTTACTACTTTGGCAAAAATGAAACAATCATTGCAGAAAAAGTGGTCTAATTTCTTTATTTCCAGGTTGGATTTTGTGATTTTCATTTGTATGTTCAGCCTTAAGGGACGTTTTGATAACGTAATCACTTTTGCCTCCTCTTTCACTGGATAAATTGTGGGATGGAAGATGGGGGAGGGTAAAGTACTCTCAGAAAATATTGTTCCTGTAATAACATGGAATTGTTTAGAGTTCCATGAGTGGTTCTGTTAACTAGCTCCAAGTCAAGCCAAGAAGAAGAGAGATGGCCATGCTTGTATGTATGCAGCTTATACAACAGAAAAGAACAAGTATCTTGTAAAATCTACAAGGAAACAATGACTACAGAAATCACCTTTTATGAATTTAATCAGTTTTCTACAGAATTTGTGTAGCAGGAGGCAAAGGAAATTTTCAAACCATTCTGCATATGACCGCCAAAGCTTTGTCCTTCAGCTTTCCCAGTGATTTCCCAAGTAGAGATTTTTTTTTCTTCATGTTACTTAATAATTTGCTAACTATGTTAAGGAACCACTGTTTACTTTGAACTGCAGTGATTTCCCTTTCATAAGGGAACTAATCACTGGAGTTAATCAGTGTGACGACAGAAAGGGGAGGTTTTGTTGGGTTTTTGCACAGAATATTAACCTGCCCTTTTAGATATGAATTTTTAATGCATTACCATTACATTCCATCCTGTGAAGTGATTATTCATTTTCAGGATGTTCCTTACGCAGTGGAAGATGATAAACTGAATTTCAGCTCCTATGTTTATGGCACCCAGAACCAGAAGTGTAATTTCCTGCCACTGCTGCGTTTGCGGAGCTGAAGCTCTGCCAGCTTCGGAGTATTTTTCTCTCACAGCACCTCTATATAAGAAGGCAGAGAGGCAGTTTTTGGGGATGGTGGTGGTGTGCCAGTTCAGGGTAGTTTCCACAACACGATACACAAGAGACTCAAGATTGTACCTCCCACAGAATATCCCAGTACTTGTGCGGAAAGGATTTAACATCCAGATGTTTATTTCATCTCTGTGATCTCTATTATGTCTTCCCCTGTAATGAAATGAGATTAAGTGCAGAGCCAAATATCCCTAATAATTTAGTGCTTTTCAAATCTCAGACCCAGACCCAGCTTTGACTTTTGTAGCTCAGGCCCAATTCTAAAAGACGACAGCTAACCCTGTCATATTTATTCAGCCTGTGCTGGCAGCCTAGGCAAAGATCTAAAGGCCTTGTTCTGCTGTTAATTTGAATTCAGCATATGTAGCCTGTTATAAAATGCGAGACATCATCATTTGAGCAGGTCAAGCATATTCAGATGAAGACAAATGGTGCTTATTTGATTTTCTTAAAATCAGGAAATGAAAAAAGTGCTCTCTAGAGAAATCATGTTCTGCCTGACTTAGATGATAGACCAAGGCATGTACCCCAGATAAGAACAGGCGCTCGTCTTGCGGTTTTTATCTCTGAAGGACGGTCGGGACTGTCAGCTCGCTGACATGTGCATTATCCATGTCATTTTAAACAAAGTGACCTGTAGAAAAGTGCACTCTGCCGTGACATGATAATGGGCTGTTGGATGACAGGTAAAGTACACACTATAAAGGAGGCTGTGCGTTATTCCTTTGTTTAACTGACAAGTAGAAACTTCTTTTCTTCAGACAGGCAAGATCTTTTAGATCTCTCTCAATAGGACCCAGAAGATTTTTGAATTCCTGCTTTAAATAAAATAACATTTTTAGGACCAAAAATTCCTATGAGCAAAATGCACTGGGAGAAGTGAGGGTGCAAAACCTCTGTGTGATAGGTTGATCGTTTCATAAATAGTGCTCAGCATCCTCAATTTTCATTAATAACCATAGGAGCTGAGGGTACTCAGCAGGATTAGAAGTTTTAAGATCCTTGACCCAAATGTCTTATATCATGATGAGGGTATTAGCCTCCAACTGCGGAGCTGCTCTAGTAGTGAATTGTCAAATTGCGCTTGGTTGGTCCTAGGTCAATGTATTCTGAGGACTGTGGAGTTACTCTTCTCCTACCAGAAACATCTTTGCCCAAAATATTTCTGGGAAGAGGGAATCTACTTTTCTTTAGGCCTATATCTTGCAGATTTTGATATCCTAAAGTATACAGAATATATGGTACATTGTTGCAGGCGAATTCTTTACTTGCTGTTCAGAAAATGGAAACAATTTTGCTTCATTTAGGATTTTTGAGGGCAAACCCACACTGATCCTTCAGTGTGTCTGGGAAATAAAGAGATCCACAAGAGGCAGAAGTCATGCAAGACGGATACATATTTCTACTAGAATAAATAAGACCTGGAACTCAGAAAGGTAGACCACTGTCTTTGAATAAAAACCTGGCAGATTAGTGTGATGAAAGGTGTGTGACAGATAAAATTCGCTGGAAGAGGAGTCAGTCCAAGCATCACTAGATGGGCCACAGAGAGGAGGAGAGTGCAGGAAGGAGCAGGACCTGGGAAGCTGAAGAGCAGATGAATAGTGAGTGGTGACAGAGTAGGAAAAGTAATGTCTCCTATGCTGTTAGTATTATTTTTTTCCTCACTTGAATAGGTATCTGTCTGGCTGCGTAAATCGTTGTTGATATCTGATCTCTGTTAGGTGATGGCTGTGCCTCCAATCCATCTTCCCTAGCCTTTAATTGGGAGCCGACAGACAGAGTCACTTTCTGTCTATGTCTGCCCTCAAATGAGACATTTCTCCAGAGGTTTCTCTGGAAGAAGAAACAAGGATATTTAATTGAAAAATTATGTGGCCTCTGCTTAGCAGTACTGTAGCTAAGGCTGTGTCAGCATCTCAATTTTAAATGACATGTTTTGGGTGGATAATTTATCTATTTATATAGATTCACGCTCCTTCATTCCAATTTGGCACACAGTGCTGGTCTGGAGCATTCAGAGGAGGCATTTCACTCCCTTGTTTCTGGAAAACCTGAGGAGGTAGCAAGTTATGTCTGTGGAGGGAGAGTGTATTTGAAGAACTTGCATCAGAATGTGAAGCACTAATTCTTAGAGAGATGTCATTTTCCATCCTGGGATCCTTTCAGCAAATGCCACTGGGATTTCTTACTGAATCTGAAAAAAGTATGGATCCCAGGGGAACTCAGATTTTCTCCATTAAAAAGTCTGTCTCGCTCTCTGAACAGGTCTCCAGAGCCATTAATCTAAAATTAGGGCAAACTGCTGCACAGCTGACAAATTTAAGTGCAACTATATTGTCTTCTGATATCTAGATACCCTCTTTAAAATTATACCCCTGGTAATTAATACAATATTAAAAACATAAGTGCAAACACATAGTTGGTCCTCTGGACAAAAAAGGAAGTCCTGTTTTGAAAAGACACACAAACAGCTTTGCTAAAGAAGTCAGGTGCTAAAGATGAGGTAAGGGGTAAGGTCCGTTTTATTCACCATCTCTACCATTTCCTCTCCCCACTGTTCAGTTGGACTGATTTTAAAATTAAGGCTCAATCTGAGGCACTTTAGTGATTTTTCACTTCCTAGGACAACATTTCCTTGATCACGGCGGGCCTGCTTTGCAGTGTACACAGAGTTGTCCCTTACGCCTGATGCAAGAGAAGCAGCCTGCTTCTTGCTTGAAATCCTTTGGTAGGATGTACGACTTTAAAAAGTTACTGCAACTGATGGCTTAATTCTGGGTGTATCTTAGTAGTACCCAGTCAGTTCTCTCATGCTGAGGCTCTTGCATCCCGTTACAGTATGTTCTTGCAGGGCCCAGAAGGGTCTGGCTAGTTATGGTTGCAGCCCCAGTGCTGCCGAGGGTTCCTGCTGAACCGGGCTGGGCTTTGTGTGTGATGGACAGGGAGGAAGGAGGTCGGTCAAACCGGTGGCTAAATCGGCAAGGTGTTGGCATGTGGGGAGCGGGTTGGAATATCAACACCTACCCCAGCATGGGAGGGATTAGGATGGGTGTGTGTTGTGCGCTCTCAAGGTACCTAAGATGGTGGGACCATGGTGCTTGTTAGACTTCATTATTTTTCTCTTTGAAGAGAAAAGCCATTGAAAAGCACTATGAGAGCATCAGAATATATTTCTTGCATCAGAATGTTTTTAATGATAATGCTAATACATTTGATTGCATATAAAATAGCTACAAACCAAAAATCATGGCACAGAAAGTATCATAAATCACTCTGATCTGCTCAGATGACAGGAAGGGTTATCTGTGTGTACCTGCATACTCACAAAAGCATTCACAACTGTGTCTGTTTCTGAAGTGCTTTGGGGCAATTATTTTGTGTATGGCCTTTGGAGAGAGATTTTGGAGTAGTATTTTGGCAAATGCATGTCACCCATGTTAGCCTGTAGACTGTATTTCAGTGTTTGGTAGTTAAATATCCACGCATACAAATGTTGATGGATTTGTGTGTGTGTGCATTTGTGTAGTTTGCTTTCCAACGTCCTTCTGACTGTGTTAAAAAAAAAAAAAAAACCCTAAGTTTTAGCCCAGCTTTACAAACTAGGTAAAAAAAACTCAGGTAAAAAAAAAAAAATGCTTTAGGTAATTATGAATGCTTTGGTATATTTATTATAAGAGGAACATGGGATGGGCCTACTTAAAACCATGCCTTTCAGTATCACTGATTAAGTGCAAACTTGTTGGTCATGAACTTCAGAAGCCATTTCCTCCCTGCCCTCGAGATCAGAAGGGTCCTGCCTAGTTGTGTCTCTGCCGAATAAACAGAACATGGTTTCCAGCTGTGCTGGCCCACGTGCAGGGCTGCTCTGTTGTTCCTTTCCCTCCGAAACGTGTGCAGGGCGCAGCACGTCGTCCTTTCTTTGGAAACAGAACGGACCCAAAGAAACCCCACCATAAACTGTGCTAGAAAACGTAAGACCAAGATAAATCGCTGCTTTGCACAGGGCTGTGTTCTGTGTACTCTGTTGCTGGAAGTAAAAGCTCTATCGTACATGGATTAAATGGCAATGAAATTCCTTATGCCATCTTCCCTGTTACAGAGGACTATATTTATAGACGGGTGCAGTTCACTCTTATGTGGGCTGTTGCATTGGTTTGGGATTTTTTAGTAGGATGCTTGTAACAAAACTATATTGGGGATATTTTTTCCCTCACTCCTGGGAGGCATGAAGGAAGAAAGAGTTTGGGTGGCACTGGAAAGAAAAATGTCCACCTGGATGGTGCCCAGGCTGTACCAGGTAGATAGCTAGGAGGCAGGTACATTTTTATATGGCCACTACTGTAATACCTGTACTCTTTTTACTGTCTAAAAACTGACCCAGAGTTTCAGTTCAGTGTTATGAACTGCTGGAATATAAATAATACATTATAATTTTCCTGCTCTGAAATATTTCGGTCACAGAGGGAACTCGCAGCATTTATTGAGCTATTGAAAGCAGGGCATATCGTCAGAGTTCATTTTCTCATCCCATTCTCTACACTCTTCAGCTCTGGGTGCAGGTGTGTGAAGGCTGGGGTGATTTCTAGAGGAAAACTTCACAATATAAAGTGTTTTATCTCGTCTAGTAAGACAGCCTGAGAAATCAGTGTGTGGCCTTAGGTGGTGTGAGATGTCCCCCAGTACTGCCAGCCAGGGAGCGGAGGGGCTGTAAGCCAGGGGAGACCACTGGGCAGGGACAGGGGTCCTGAGGTCCAGGGAGAGGGGACCGACTAGGGACTGACTGCAATATGGGGGTGGACTTTTATGTGGGAGCACCAGGAGGGGGTTGTGGTGGGAGCCTTCTCTCCCCAGGCCGGACTTCCCTGGGGTTTTGTGTGGCATGTTACGCCTGGTAGAAGAAGGCCGAGTAACTGCCCGGCTGCCCCAGCCCTCTCGCCCCAAGCAGCGGCATGCTGTGCTGCTGGAAGGGCGAAAGCATTACTTATAAGCATAAAAGGGAGCTGAATGCTTGAAAAAACTCCTTGGATGGTGAGTACCAATGTGTTTAGCAAACAGGACTCCATGGGGAAACAGTGGCTGAGAACCCAATGTTAAGCAATTACTTCAGGTCATGGGATACTGGTATCTTACTGTCTGGCATATATTTATTTTGGCTAAAGATAGGATAAGAGAAGTAGTTTCTCAGTATTATTCCTAGAACTGTTTCTGCAAAGCCAGGATGTTTCCCATCAGTGCGATTTATGCTGCATATTTGTACAGGTGTTGTCTTTTTAACTCCGGAAAATGCAGTACCTTAAACTTGCCCCGAGGGTGAAAGATCACCCAGACTTTATATGCTAGGTATGCTCAGGCAATCATGAAGTATTTCTTACTGTTTAAGGCCCATTAGGAGGAAAGATAAGGATCCTTTTTATTCATTTGATGTGCCACACAGAGGGTCCCTACAGCTAGAGTGGTAATAAAACCGGAGCCAAGCATGTTCGTTGTAAAAGATTATGTGTTTGCTACTAAGGCAAGGGAACATGTTGTTTACAGGCGTGGGTACGTGCTCCCCGGGCTGGCTGTGCCACGGCGCTTTCAGCCCGTGATTTGTCCTGTCCTTTATCATCTTTGTCACTCGGCAGCATGTTGTCATAGGTAACATATCACTCCTCGCTCCCCCTACCCTCTCCCCCTTCTTCCCCCGCCCGGCTCCCCTTTCCTTTTTTTTTTTTGTACCCATTTCGTGTAGAAAATTTGTATTTACTTTGGGAGTGTAATTTGTTCCTCATGGATAATGTGACCCTTAGCGGAGCTGGATCATGGGTTAGTTGAAGTGATATTTTCCGCTAATGGTAGTCGTACATCATTGCTGTCAGCTCGGGTTAGGAGGCAAGCACATTACAGCTCCATTTTACCTCTGCAGGCATCTGGGATTATTTGCCATAACTGAGTATGACATGACCACACTACAGAGTGCATTAAAATTTTACTAGCTTCTCAGGCAAGTTCCTTGGCTCCAGCCTGCCTTCAGGCAGGCGTAATGATGGATACCTCTAAGGTCCTGACTTCCTGCACCAAGGATACTCAATGTCAATGGCCCAAACAGGTTTTGCTCTCCCCAGGGCTTTAGACCATCTTCTGGCAGTTGAGTAAACAATCAAGAATTGAAGCACAGGGAGGCTGGCACAGATGCCCTGAATGCTCCTCCTAGGGTACGCAGTGCACTGGAAGTTCGGACACTGTCACGTCAGTATCTTAAAACACTGCTCAGCCATCAGGTTTTAAAAAGTATCATTTGCAAGCTGTCTTGTGTGGATAAAAATAAAATCATTGTAAGAAAATCAAAATCGATAGCAAAAATATCCAAGATCATGGAATGATATTTATTAAATGTCTGCGTGTAGAAGAGGCATGTACCACGGTGCATAACCAATATGTAAGATGCAAATACACCAACTGTTGATGTTATATTTGTATGTTCGTGTTGCACTCTATGCATTATGCATATATATGGTATGAAGATTCGTATACACAACTGTAGCAGTACATATGTGTTCATTATTTTATTTTTTTATTATTTTTGTATAACCAATTACTCTTTTTGTGTGGGATCTTGGAATATCAGCTATAGCATATATACATGTGTATTATTTTGCAGTGTGTATTTTTATGTATACACATACGTGCTATGAAAATAATAGACATTATTTTAATTGAATGTATCAGGTTTTATAGATGTACATTATTTGCAACACTTCTAGTTATATATATTGACATTCAAAATTAGAGGTATAGATCTACAGAGAAATGTGTTTTTAGGAAACTTAAGGGAGAGGTTAAATTGAATATAGTAGTGGTTTTAAATGCTTCTTGAAAAAGCATAATATATACCCCAAGATAATTTTATTGCAGCCTCCTGGTGGTTTTATAAATATCCACAAACATGTATGCACTGCCCACAAGCTCTCCTCCCCACAGCAGCACTAGTATCTATAATACTTTCATGAAAAAGGTGCGTAATTATATAGAGTGTTTCTGTAAGGTAAGTAGGTGTTGTGTGTGTTTGAAATCCTAGAAATTGTTCTTTTCTGTCCTTGTTCTTATTTTCCATGAAATAGCAGGTGGAGGAAGAATGAAAAAAAGAAAGGGGGGTGGTTTGTTTAGCCTTTTTGTTTTATCTTTTGAAGTGTTTAATTGCATTTATATTCCTAGTGGAGTGAGAAAAGTGATAGGGCTTATCAGCTGGTGTGCTTCTCAGTGGAAGACTGTCTGGGTTCAAAGTATCCCTGAAAATGCCCAGCGTTCCCCATTAAATCATGCCATCCAAGGCACACTCTTTTCTGTTGTTTCATCTAGGACAGAGTTTTGGGTCACAATACTGATTTAGGCAACTTGATGTTTTGTTTTGGTATAATGCATTCCTGGCAATAAATCTTCCTATCTTTATTGCAAAACTTAGAGACAAACTTTACTAGGCCCAAGAGTTTTATCTGTGTAGAGATTGTAGGATTTCATTCTCTGCAGGGAAGGAGAGAGGAAGAAGAGATTAAAGATTAAAGCTGATGATGTGCTCAGTGCTATACAAGAGACAGTTTCAGACATCTCTAAGGATAACATGCAAATTCCTAAAGCCTTCCCAGCAGCTTAGATCACAGTAAGTCAGACGTTCCAAGTGATAGATAGTTTTGCTTGTTCACATTTTAGTGTTGCATCTTTCTCTTTATATGTAGCAAAACTTTTATCAAAGTAGTTCCATGAAGGTTGTTAGAGAACATCAGAACACCCGGCAGGATTTCCTTCTCAGGGTGCCACTGGTGCCAGAGTCGCTAAAATCGCACTGTGGTTTTCTGATCTCACACGTAACGCGAGTTATAATTTCAGGTCAGTGAAGAAATAAGCGTGTGTCTGCGTGTGCACACAGTGTACGTGCGCACGCATGCTCTCGCTGTCTCTGAAATCCAGCCTTTGGGAAAAAGTTATCCTGGGTGATGTGAATTTTAAACTTAATTTTGAGTGTTTCAACTGAGATGCTTTCCTAAGAAATCAACGAGGTATGCCTTTCGTTTTGCACAACTGCCTGTGAACCTACCACACAAAACTAAGATTAGATATTCTGAAACGAAATCTACGTACTGAAACATGCCGGCACATTTCTCATGGTCGATACACCTACATGTAGCTATTTGTTGATTAGCTCTATGCTTTATACACGTATTTGGGAGTAGGTATTAATGAACATGCACGTTTGGTATGTGTGTATGGAGACAGACGGAAATTCAATCTGTGGATCTTGGAGTTTGGCCATGTCCAAACATATCTAGATTATAAAAACTGTTTTCTTAAGGACTATATGTTGCTATATGTTATTCCAGTATAATACTCATGTACACTTTATGCGATTGAATAGCATCTGTTTTTCATAACAAATCAAATTTTATAATCATGTATGAGGCATGCTCCCCATTCCTGAATGTCTGTTCTCACATTTCCATGAAAAGAAAAAAGTCTTAGGCTTGAGAACTGAGAAGGTGAGACATTTCTTTGGAGATTTCTTTAGAAAGAGAAGAAAAAAAAAATACATATTGAAGTTATGGTAATTATTTCATGTTTTTAAAGAGTCTTGGAGGCCACAACACATGTAACCATCTCAGGTTTCTCACAAACATGTCCAAGGACAGGCTGAAAACAAGGAGACAGGAAATTAAATGCATGCACCAATGAATTGAGAATTCCAGCAAGTACCACTTCGATTTGCTGCATATTTCTCTCCATCTGGCTCAGCACTAATAAGGGTATTGTGGACTTGGAAGTGGTAAAATACAGCTACCGTGTATCTTGGATTCCAGAAATTCCCCAAGCAGGGTAGAAGTGAAAAGAATAACGTGTGTTTTGAATTAAGGTTGGGCCTACAGGTACCAGCAGAGTAAGACTCTTTCTGGAATTTCTGTTCATCCAGTGCAGGTTTTGCATTACCTCTTCCTCCCTGTTCCCCCCCGGCACGCACAGACCAAGTAATGCCCTCTGAGAGGCTCTGTGCCTGTGCGCTGCTATGTCACCCATGAATGAACCCCATGAATGGTGCATTTGTTGGAAGGATAAGCCACCAGACTGTCGTGCAAGACTTCTGGTTATCTACTTTGCATAGGGATGTTTTGAGAGTCAAGGGCTTGTAGTTTTTAGGGAAGTTGTGCAGACAATGAGTATGTTATAAACGCTTAACAGTGGGGGAGTACCGTACCTTAGCTGGTGTACTGGTGGGTAACTCCACATATGTGTTGTAAGCACCGCTGAAGGACACCACACAGGAAAATAGGAAAAGGTCAAAAACATGTTTAACTTTTAACTAGCTGGGTTCTCCCAGCCTCTCAATGTATGCACACCATGGGCTGGCTACTGGTCTCCACACTGAGAGCTACTGGTGGGAGCTGAGAAATGTGGAATAAATGGCTGAAGGTGAATGTGACGTGCTTTGCTTTGAGCATGAGAGCCAAATTGTGTGCGTTGTCTCTTGCAAGCCTTGCTCTGAACTCTGTCGAAAGCCTGGCTTCACTTCCAGGCATTACAAAGATGCCTGCTTTGTAATTTTCCTCTAGTAGGAAGCACTAAGATGACCTTTGTGTCTTTAAAAATTGCCTGGGCTTTCTAATTCATGCCAGTATCTCCTCTTAAAATGCACCACTGAATTTCTGGGCTTCGCAGGCCATCTCAACATCACATTTAAGCTGACTCTGGACAGTCAGACAACATTAAACAAGGTTGTTCATTCATAACAAAAGCATCCTAATTGAGTTACGTTATTACATTAACTGTGGCAATCAGATTGAACCAAATCACTAAGCGATAATGTCATTTTCCAGGGTATCATTTGTAGAAACCAGTTGTGCTGTAAGATGCAATAACTTACTTAATCCTGTAGAGTTTATGGTGACTTATGTGTCATATCAAATTCCTTACTTTCAGAGAAACTGAGCAGTTAATGTGTGGCTGTGAATGAGCTCTGAGTGATGAATTTACAGAGAAATGTTTAGCAGATCCTAGACAAACTGAGTAATGAGGAATAGTCTATAATAATCTCAGAAAGAGGGGCTGTTCTAGGAGCGGGTAAGACATGCAGTGTTTTCAAATTGTTAACTTCTGGCAAGACATTGGTGCTACTGTTTTAGGGAGTTGATAGATGGCCCCTTCATTGGCTCTGAGTCATCCATTGAGTACAAATTCTCAGCCAGAGTCTGGAAAGGAAGATAGAGAATTAATTTAGTGCTCTATGTGCCAAATGTTTACAAGTAACCTCATTTGGAAAACTTAGTTTCTGTCAGCATTTTCATGTGCCACCAGGACTTGAGTGGGGGAGGATTCTTGTTCATGCATTTACAGTTTTGTATCTTGTTTTGTTTTTGTGAAATCTTGGTGACTACAAGGAGGAGAAGAAAGGTGTCTGCTAGTTTAGAGCAGAGGAAGAAGATTTGAGACGGGACAGGGTATGGTAGGCATGCATCCCTTTGATGAGTACAGTGGGGAGGGGAGCACTGAAAACCATTCTACCTCTGCAGTTAATGCATTTCTGTCTTCCATCCTGTGCCCTGCTTTGTTGGTGGCATGTGCAAATCATTGAAACTCTCAGTAACTCAGTTTCTTTCTCTTAGAGGTTTATATGACCTCAGTACGGCAGCACGTGGGCGCGCCACCCTCCTTACCTTTGCAATGATCTTTGGTACACAATACCTTGCAGCTGCAGACACTGAGGGCGTCCATCACGGAGCAAAGGGTGTTATCGCGTCTCTGACTTGTGCCCTGTGAGGCCGTCCTGCTTTTGAGTTTACCCATTCACAGGAACCAAGAGGCTTGGCTAATTTTCTATAAAACACTTACAGTTCCTCCACTTCACAGAGCTGAAGAGGTAGGAAGCATTCCCATCACTGCCTGAATGGAGCCACTTCTCCTTGTTGTGTTGCCAGGGTCGCTGCGATTGATGGTGTCAGTGCACCATGAGAAAGCACACGGGCTGCGGGCTGAGTAAGATCAGTTTTAGAGGCCATTGCAAGGATGTTAAGTCAAGGCTGTTGTGTTCTATATGATAGAAAACCATAACATCTTGTACTCCTAGGAAAATATAAACATGCTGAAGGGCTGATGTTCGTACTTGTCATGTGTCATCAAAAAATGCAGTGGAAGAGAGGCTCCATCAGACTTCAGTACAATCACTGCGGTGCTTTTGTTTCTCTTTCCTGGTCCAAGAATAACAGCAGCTCTGAACTTGCTTGTTACTTGGTCTTCGTTTGGGGTTCCATTTCAGTATAAACATAAGGTTCAAGACGGAAGACTTTCTGCAGCTGCAGCCTGAAAATCAAATGATGTTCTATTATTTTTGTATTGTTATCACTGTATAGCAGCCCTCAGAAACCCCTTCCACATGGGATTCTTATTGACCTGTGCACAGTGCAGACAGAGAAAGAGAAAACATCCTTGTCTCCCAAATCTTTTGATATAAATAAATGAGATTGTGTGAATTGGAGGGGAAATAAAATACAAAGAAATGAAATCAATCGTTCCTGTCAGTAGCAGATCTAGGAAACGCAGATTTCCCAGATCCCATGCCTCCCATTCAAAATTTTGTTTTGTTTTTCCTTAGTTTAGTGGCTGCTAATGGTGATTTATGCATTGCTTATGAACCAGGGGACCTTGGGGCAGCCTGTGGACACTGTGTGGAGCACCGCTGCCTGTGAGTGTCAATGGACAGATGGTGTAAGGCGCATGGTGTTCCCCAGGACATTTTGAAGACCAGTAGTGGACCATTGTTCCAAAGATTTTTAGGATCCTCTGCTGCCACTTGCTGTCATCCCCAGCAAGTATACTCTGAAGTTGAAGGTGAGGAATGCGCTGTAGGAACTGTCAGGTTTGGTGCTTAAAGAGTCTCTCGGGACTGCTAGGATGGCAGAATAGTGTCCCTTGTCCTGCACGTGAATGTGGCAGGTCTCCGTAAGATTAGGGCCATTTAGAACTTACTCCATTAAAATCCATAGCACTGTTTCTAGTTTCATCTGGTGTGAGGGATGCCTGACTCTGTGATTGTGGGGCACATCCTGGCCCAGGGCACAATTTCTGAGGGTCTTGGGGCATGAATATGAGAGGTGACCACTCTCACACTGTGCATTTCTGGGTTTTTAGATGGCGTGACAACTGTGATGCTTTTGAAGTTTCTTTTCTGTGCATGATTTATTTGTATGGTTACAAAATAGTTATTTAAATTAATGATTGTCTTTAAGTAGTTTACCGCTTGTTTTTGTTAATGGGAAACCTAACTAAAGAGCTTTCAGTTAGCTACTTTAGCAATTCATTACCAACTCCCTGCTACTTCCTGTGATAACATTAATCAGAATGAACTCACTGGCTACTAATGCAGATGCTGTATGTAATTCAGTATAAATTTTATTGTAATTTACCATTAATTAGTGTCCACTTATTCTAAAGTGCTAAATGACACCAAGCACCCTGATGTCAAAAATCAATTGGAAATAGGAGTGACTCCTATCTACAGATGCTGGGGAAAACGCTTAGAGCTGGTAAATAAGTTAGACTCTCTCTCAGAAATGGCAACAAAAGCTTAGGAAAATATTAGGACAAGAAGGACCGCTCGGCTGGTTTGACATCTGGGAGCTCCATCCATTTCAAGAAGGAATTTCAAGAGGGAAATACTGCTTCACGGTAGCTCAGAATGGCCCGCAGGGCTATAGGGGACACACTTCCAGCAGTGTTTCTTCATGTATTTCTTTACACTGAGGTGTTACACAGACTGGGTTCCTTTCTAGATTTCGGGTTGGTGATTGTGTGCCATTCAGGCTGTGCTGTGGGGTGGATTGCACCATTCTAGAAAAGCAGAAGAGTGATGCCTCAGGCTTCTGGTACAGGTAGAAAAAGCAGAGTGTGTTCCTTGGCTCATGTAAAGCAGGCTGAAGAGGCTTAACTGAGCAGGTGTTACACTTTTTCCCAGCAGAAACAAAGGACTCAAGTTGAAAATGCTCTTTGCTCTTTCTTGTGGTGAAATGACATGTTTTTCTGGAAGTTCTTTCTTACGCATAAGAATACTTCCTGTATATAAATTCATTAAGGTTTAGTCAAAACTTCCCGTAACCATATTGTTCAATATATATAACTGTTTACCACAGTATTTGCCATACCAGGTAAATAAATTTAAGAAAAATACATAGAATACATAGAAATTACATAGAGAATTCCATAAGGGAGCAAGAACCAAGTCACACTTTAGCGGTGTGTTAAGGGTGCTTTTTTTAAGAAACCACCAAATCCTAGAACCAAAGCACCCCCTGTATGACATCCATTTTATAATGAAGCTTTTCTGTTAAAAACATGAAGCTATAGGAAGCAGAGGGAATAACAAGCTAGAGCTGGAAGTGGACAAGAGTAAACGCATGGGTTCACATTGAAATGGTTTCTCCTGCCTCATATAATTTAACCTGCCCACACTGCTAAACTTCTATATTACGCATTTCTGTCAGAATGTCAGGAGAAATGATAAGCCTTCTCGAAGCTGCAACCTCTATTACATACAGAGAGCATTCCAGACAGGGTTTTCTTGTACATTTTTTAAGACTTTTAGCTTGGTCTCTCAAGTATAAAGAATACCCTACCTCCTGACCCCAGCCTCTTGTTAGCTGATAGATGAAATCTTTTCTTAAGCTGAGTCCCTTGTCTGTTATGTTTTCAGAATTCAAGGTTTCTCTTTAACCTTCCTGGCTTACTGCCAAAAGCACCTGGCTTTGTTACCTGAAGAAATTGCTTTTTTATGAACAGGAAGTGGATCTCTGAAATGGCAAACAGGCTGATCTGCTTCCAGGTGAGGAAGATCAGTTTTATAGGTGTGATCTCAGTCTTTTGCCATTGCCAATAACTGCAAAAAGGATAGCAAAAAATACTGTGGTTCTTGGGGCTTTTTTGTTTGTCTGGTTTTTAATTTGGAAAGCTGGGATAGAGCATAAAAGCAAAATACAAGCTGTAGCCATTCCTGTGTTTTAAATCCCAAATGCCTATTGTTAACTACAAATCGTAGCCTACACATGCCCAGGAAAAATGCACATCAAAGTTAGTGGAGGCTTTGCTCCAATGTCATCTGAAGAATTTGAACGTAACATAAAACAAAGAAAGAGGACTCATTTCACAAGTACATCTCTGTTAAATTGTGTTCTGGAATACTTAAGCAGAGATTGCTGTATCAAAGGGATAGCACAGAAGGAATATTGTCTGTACCTCTAGATTGGAATCTGGCCATTGCAATAGCTTAACTGGTCAGGGAGGTTGTGGATCATCACTAATTTCGCTGTGTCACACCAGCTGGTTTTACCTTTGCCATCTAAGTGAAGTAAATCAATGAAATGAGGCTTCCCAGAGATTCTCATTTAAGAACTTCAGTGCTTACTCAGGACTTACCAGCAGAAAAAAGATTCCAGGCCACAGCTAATCAGACAAGTGATTTCATTTAACTGAAATATCAAGAGCTAGTTAGGAATAGATTCTTTTAGTAGGAGGCGTTCACGCTTATCTGTAGATACCGCTAAAGCCATTTTTTCTCTCTTAGATAATGGCCAACTACTGCAGTTTTCTAGATTTCAGTAAATGTGGTGAATAATTGGGGGGTGTTGGCAATAATTAAATTTGGTACCAGCTGAGAACCAGTTTTAGTGATGGATACTTTATTTCACCTTCATGCAGAAATGGATGTGTAATAAAACTACTAAGCACATTTTCACAAGTACAGAAATACCAATTCACATTTGTAAGGGATCTGAAAGAAAAAAATGCCCTAATAATATGCTAAGGAATAAACCATCATGAGTTTATTTAACTGATTGCTGCCTACAGGACTTGGCTAAATGTATAAGGAGATGAAGAACAATGGGACAGTGAAGCAGGAAAAACAGAATTCAAGAGAAAGCACGTTTTGAAGAGCTCTTTAATGAACTAAAAAGACTCGTATTCTAGTGTGTGTGTGATTTCCCCCCACCCCTGCCTTTGAACAACAGAAATACTCACAAAAGCCTAATGAAGGGTTCCCATGTAAAGTACTCTGTTCCCCACTGCAGAGTGCCTTTACTTATAAAATCCACAGTAAGTACCATCACATTTCCTCCTTCCTTTTGCTAATATTGACCTTGTAAGGGGCTAGATTTTCAGTTGTTATAAATCAGTCTAACACTGATTACTTCTAAGCTTTCTTGATTTGCATCAGCTAAGGCTCTAGCCTGAGTGCTATCCTCTGAGCATGAAATGAGGCCAGAAGTTAGTACTAAATGAAACTGACCCTTTCCTTTAATTTGCGGTTGGTAGAAGAGCTCCTGAAACATGAATTGCCAGGGCTGTATCATTTGTGTCCCTCAGGCAATCATAGTTCAGGTCATACTGCCTGACTTCGTGGCTAAAACCCAATTGAAAACCTGGGCATGTTTGTTCTCGCCCCATTTTTATATCTGGGATGAAAAATTATCTCGGTGCCCTTGCTTAGGTGTCATGACAGTTAACAGGAAAGGGTCTGCGATGGGCAGAAGTACAAACCTGCAATCCATCTCATGAATTGCACTTTTCCCCGATGGACTGCATCTGTCCCAGTCTTGCTCCTAACAAATCCGGTATCTTACCTCATCTTGCAAATTTAAACGTGAGTCACTTGTCTAAAAGTCAGCGGAAGGAAGGTGATGGGAACGTAGCCGCTGTGGACTGCCGTAAAAAGGATAATGCTATGGCAAATTGATGTGCAGGCGTTTTTGTGTGTTATCTTTTAATATTCGGTAGCTAGCCAGATCTCATCTGATGTTCTCTAAGGTGGGGATCTTTTGTTAGTTTCTTACTTTAGGTGAAGTATTTCTTGAGAGTCCTGAAATACTTAATGCTGAGATATCTTTGTGGCTTTTCAGATCAGTGCTCTGATTGTAAAGACGTGAAGGGAAAAAATGGTTGGGAGGATTTGTCACCTGGTTTCATTTGAACAATTGCTTTTCCCCCTTGGTCAGATATAGGACATAACAGGAATCACCTAAATGTAGACAGATTGCAGTAACACACGTGACAGTTCTTTATTGGTTTCCATTACCTATGCTGCTCATTTCCCAAGAGGAAAGGGCAGCTAATACTGTATATTTTTTAACATAAACCAAAGGGAAGGATAAGTGAGTGCATATGAAACGATGTCTCTTTATTCTCCATATGCACTGAATTGAATTGCAATTTCCTCCCTTCATTTTCTCTCGGCTCTCTGTATGTCAGAGACAGCCAGGTATGTTTGTAGTCCTTCACTAGCGTATGATCACTGGAAGCCTACAGGTAATGAGTGGACACACGGTGTGCAGTGACAGGGGTTTCAGGCACAGCTCTGCTAATGAATTGACGATGCTACATAAAGGCTTGGGGCAGCCAGCCCTCCTCTGGGGAGGGGAACCTTTGCACGCTCCCATTTTAGCTTACTGCAAACCCTTCCTGTCTCCGTTTTAAGTATTTCACACCTTTATTTAGATGTTTTGTTAGCTCTTCTCGTTGTATTCATGGATATATTCCACATCCGCATACCTGAGCAGTTCCCGGTTGGTGCTGGGGGTATTCCCTGCGGCGTGTGGCACTGTCCTTTCCCTGTGCCGAGACTGAATGCGACCTTCTCCCTTCTGCAGGAGTACACATTATTATCAGATAGGGATAACAGAGCATTTTGGAAAAGTTTTCAAATGTTCAAGAAAGTAGACAAGGTCCCAGTGAAGAAGTAGGCCAACTGTCTTCTGTAGTCTGGGAAAAATCTTTCCCCATCCCCTTTTCTCCTTTCCTTTTTCTCCTTTTCACCCTCTCCCCCCACCCTGTGCCCCCACACACCCCCAGTGGATTTTCTAGCTGTTTCTTTAAATAAAAAATTAATAATGGAAAAAGCTTGTAGCTGGTCCCTGGGGTAGAATAGTGGCTAAGGATGTAAAAGAATGATTTGAACAAACAGTCTCAGGAGGATAAATGAAGTGCTAGAAGTATGACTTCTGGAAGTAAAGGAAAAATGTATATAACTGAAAATATTTGCCTAGTTAAGCAATTTCTGTAATAAAACTTAAGCCATGGTGTTAGCAGCTTGGAATAGATTTTCAAACACAGCTAGCCAATCTAGGAGACAGTATTTATTTTTCTAAATAGACTTAGGATGTGTAGATGTCCAAATCACAAAAACTCCTAAGAGAAGATCTGTAGATGGCATTTGAATGCCTGGATACGTAAATAGGCTCCTGATGGGATTTTCAGAAGGACATAAGCAAATCAAGAAGCTGACTTGTTTTGATTTTAGTAGCATTTGCATACCTAACTTGTTTTTTATGCCGCCTCCTTTCTGCGGGCATTTACCTGCTCTAGCACAGTGCAGTTTGAAAATGATACTTGGAAACCTAAGTCACTTTGCTTGTAGAAAATGTACCCCTGAGTTCCTAATAGCCATGCTGACAACATGTGAACTGGAGAGCATGCTTCCATTTCTCTGATACGGGTCATGCATAGCTGCTTGAAATCCTGGCCAAAAACGAGCCCGTTCTGCCAGGCCTGTCTGCCAGCCTGCCGGTCCCTGTTCCAGGCTCTGAAAAGCAATCCATAAAGCTCAACCAGTGAATGCTGGGCTGGCTTACATGCAACAAGCATTAAATAAGGAACTGCTTGGGTTTTCCTAGGCTACCACATGCTCCTATTCATAATGCATTGCTGTAGAAAACGTCTAATTTAAATATAAAAAATGAGAATGGGAGATATTCTGATGGCTCTCGCTGCTGTATTGTACTCTGCGTTGTTATGCTGGCTGGATGGATTCTGCCTGCTCTTTATTCGAATGACCTTGCTGTCATGTTCTGGGGACCTTATCAAAGACCTTTGCCAAACTGCAATAAACCACAACCACACTCCAAACCCTGATGACTGATAATCTTGGAAGCGGCAGTTAATTGGTGAGAACAACCCGCCTCAAGCCTGGAGGCAGGAGCTGGGCTCCTTCCCCAGCCCTTCTCTGCAGCACCTTGCCAGCAAACCCTGGGCACGTAGGGAGTGAGCTCCCCTCCTCTTCACTGCCCCCACCCTCTGCCTTCCTTTGTTCCTCTGTTTGTTAAGTAATTAATCTCATTCTGCTGAGATGAATTTTTTCTATTAAAAGGGAAAAAAAAACCACCTTCAGTCAAAACAACATTTGGGGGAGAGGAGGAGGGAGGGGGAGAGGAGTCCTCCTCACAGTTTGTTAATTGGTTCTTTCACCTGACAGTAGTTTGTGTCAATTAACTTGATACTCAGTGAAAGTGAAATTAATCCACCTGGGTCAAAAGCAGCTATTAATTTTTAATCAAAACAAAATGCTCACTCGACAGATTTGTAGCTCCACTTAGAATAAACAAGATACGCATGAGGTGGAACGTGCCACCAGGCTCCGCTCCATGGAGATGCTCCTGGGGATAATTTCTTTCTCTCCTGCAAAGGGCAGAGGTGAGGCAAGTCAGCTGCTAATGACATTCTTCTTCCAAAGAGGCGGTTTCCCTGGTGTATGTGTACCCTTTCCCCACTGTATTCCACCCCTGGAAATCCAAGCCTTTCCCCCAGTTGATGTGGGTACCCTCCGCTGCAGGACTTGGGTGCAGCAGCTTCCCTGTGGCTGTACACGGCCACGCACCGGGCTTGCTCGTCCCCTGCCCCGGGAGGTGCAGGCATCGCTCCTCCCGCTGCCTTCTGCGACACGCTCACACACAGCCCTTCCCTGCCCATGGCACACCATGGCACAGCTGGGTACAGCTGTGCTGAACTTCACAGAGCATCTCCCTGAGAGCCTCTGCTCAACATGGGGAAGGTGACTCTCATTAGTAGGTGATCAGCCCTCTTTCTGCTTCTTCCATGAAAGGGGCAGGGAGCAGAAAGCTGTCCCAGCATTTCTACCATCCTGTGCACTAAAAGAACAAGGGCAAAAATCTCATAGAAACTTTTTACAAAAAACCATGATGCTCCAGGTGGCTGGCTAGCCATCATATTCGGTTAGATTTAAAAAGTAGTCAGGAGCACAATGTTTGGATTTAAGCTTGCTTTACAGATGAGGTGCATTGGGATTAAGTGCTATTAGTGACGAACTATGTCAGACCTAGCATTTAGGAGTTCTCCGTTTATGCCAGTAGGCTGAGGGAAGTCTAAATCAAATAAGCTTGAGGTATGTATGGAAAAGACTACTTCAGAGTCACTGAAGGTGGTTTAAAATTCCTTTTTACTCTCCTTCTTTGTCTCTTTCAGTCTCTTCCTGCTGAAAGTTGCTTTCTCTTTTAGATTCTAAGGGAATAAAGCAGGAAAAAACCCCACTTTGGTACACACTGAGCATGTAACAGCATCTCTTGGACTGTGGCCCCAGGAGCCCCCGTAGTGCTCTGAAGAAGAAGAAGTCCTGTGCGTCAGGCAGAAGGCAGTGCAGCGAGCCCAGCCTGGGGACGGAGGTCCAAGGGGGACTCCGGAGTGAAGCAGCGGGAGTCGTGCTGACACCATATTCCATGGGTGTCACCGCTTCCAGCAGAGAGGAAGCAGCCTCTGGTCTATACCCGAGGTGTTCAAGTACAGGTGCTAAGGCCCAAACTTTTTAAATAAAAAAATCTCTTGACATCTGATTTTGTAGGAATGCTCTGCTATGATTGCCATTGGGTAGAGATGTCCACATCTTGCAGGTGCAAGCGGACGGGTGAATTGCAGTAGGACACTGTGGGACAGTCAGGTCACCTGCCGGTTGCGTTTGGAGAAGCTGATCATTGTTCTCTAGCCAGCAGGGTACACCCCATCTCTTCTGCAGACAACAGATCGAAGATTAATAGTAAACTGGGAATAACTGTTCCTCAGAGGGTCCAGGACAAAATTCCCGTAAGAACTCTGCAGCTGGTCTACT
The DNA here is from genome assembly GCF_023634085.1 of Falco cherrug. Classification (NCBI taxonomy): domain Eukaryota; kingdom Metazoa; phylum Chordata; class Aves; order Falconiformes; family Falconidae; genus Falco; species Falco cherrug. The sequence goes on along the minus strand of NC_073697.1, from coordinate 102,908,330 downwards.
ATGGCAGGAGCTGGGTGTCTATGATTTTTCTCTCCTCTGAAGCACTGCATCTCAGCGCCGTGGTGCGTGCCATGTAGCGTACCCAGCTCACGGTGGGACTTGACCTTGTCCAGTGGAGGAATTGGCAGTGCTTGGCACGTGTGCTGCCATTGCAATTAGCAAGCACTGGGAGACTTAAATGAGGAGCTGTAAGTCATACTGCACTCTGCAATGTCTTACTCCTATTGTAAAGCGGCTCACTGAGACACCCACTCTCACAGCTCTTCTCCCTTTCTCATTACTTTGTAGACAATAAAAGCAAAATATTACCTGTTGGTTGTCAAGGTATCAAGCCTTAGAGGGGATTTTTTTCCCTCTTACTCTTTTTTTTTTTCCCCCAAGTAGTATCATATCTTGGGATTTTTAGACACTAATTGGATTTTTTTTTTAATACCGCAAATATTATTTTGTGAGGTGAATATGTCTGCATATCTGAGTGCTGTGGGCAATTTATATCTGTGCAACTTACTACCTGCCCTTGCACTGATTCGGCCAAACGGATCAGAACAGCACATCTATCTGAAGTACTGTATTAATCAATAGTATATAGCACTCCTTGGTGCAGTGGTAGTGTGATCTAATATGTGACACTGCTGTTTCATGTGTAATTAAAGTAAATCACAACCTGTTTGCTAGGGTTAATATATATTTTTATCAAATATGCTCGAAGACTAAAATGGTTGCTCTTCTTGTCTTACAGCTATGTCTGGTCCACTTAGCTGCCAGGATTGCCTAGAGAACATGTAACCTGGATTATTGTTAGGATTTTAACAGGGAATAATCTATTCTTCAGCGACAGGGAAAGGCAAGTGAGTGGAAAAGGAGTGACATTCTCCTCCAACGGGCAATGCCTCGTATGCAGAGGATATTATTAGGCGACAGCGAGACAAGGATATATTCAGACCATGGAAGGGCTGTGTCTGTTATACATTAGAAGTAATAGTAGTAGAACTAATAATAATAACATTTTTACACAGGCAGACCCATTAGCTGGAACTTGCTGCTACCCTTGATGTTCTTGTTGTTGAAGGTGCTGCAAAACCTATAGTGAGCATAAAACACCTGGCCCTAATTAACTCCTAATTCAATAGAGGAGGTTTTCAGCAGCAAAGAAACCATAAGGCTCAAGCTGGGATACCCCATGTGTGCTTCAGCCAAAGGGAGACTGCCAAGTGGTAGGTTGTCGGCACACTTCAGGAGCATCCCCGAATCCACTGCTCTTCCCTGTGCTTTCCGGGCTAGATCTGCCTCGCCAGCCCTGTGAGAGGACAGTCTCAGCAGGTAAGTTTGTGTGGCACATAAAGTAGAGAAACTCAGAGGGTGTGACACACCTGTGTGTTACTGTACTTCAGCCCTTTGTTGTTATCACCTGTTTTTTGTCTTTTTATTTTTAATTTTTAATCATTTCTGGAGCAAAGTATGAGGTTGGTAAACAGTATGATACTCTGACAAGCGGAAGCTTACATTTCTGGTTATTTATTTGCATATCTTGTAAAGAGGTAATCCTTTTTCCCCTTTCAGGGTGATGTGATTTAGTTGCAGAGAGATTAGGGAGCTTATCTGAACTCAGAGGAAGTTTGATTTTCTGAGGCTTAAACCTTCATAATCAGAAATGTTACTTCCTCTTGCCTCTCCCTCAGCTTACAAGCAAAGCAAAGCCTTGCAACAACATCCAGCACTCAAACCGATAATATGTATCCATATAAGTCTGTACCCCAATCTAATAATATCTGTAATGACTTAGATGCAGGGTATAGCTGGGGATTAATGACTAACTGGCATTAATGGGCCTCAGATCATCAACTGCCTCTCTGTTGGTCATTAATCCCCAGGAAATAGTCTGTGCTGAAACTACTATTGCTTAATTAGAACATGGTTGGCCAGTTGCAGCAAAGCACTGTCTGTGGCTTTTGGGGGAATAAAAGGAATCAAACACCCTTATGAACCTGTTGAGTATGAGATGGATCTCCCGTTCCCAGGATGTATGCATGTGTCTAGAGACAGCGCATCCTCGGGTCAGGCTTGATTGCAGGTTGACTGGGCTCTGTCTCTTCATCCTTGGACTCCCTTTTTCTGGCTGACGACAGCCTTTATTTCATTTCAAGGCAGGTAATTCTACATTCCTTTAGAGCTGCTGGTAAGGTGTAAATGACAGTGACCTGTATTTTCTCAGAGATGGTAGAAGTGTGGTTTGGTTTTGTTGTTGTTTTTTTTAATGGAAAATACCAGTTTTAAGTCATCTCATTTACCATGGTGCACTAGCATGGACTCCCCTTTTTCCACATTTCATGTTTATGCATTCCTTTTCCCTTGCTACTCCAGAGCCATAAGAAAAATAGATCTCACCTGTGGTTTTCTGAAATAAATAAAAGGGATTCAGCCCTTTCCTAGCTTGGATAAATGGAAAAGAGAACTCCTCCTTTACATTTCAGAAGTCTTTAACCACTTCAGGCCCAAGTTTCAAGAAGGTATTGGGTCATTCCTTCCACTACATCAGCCAGGTCAGTGGCAATGTTAATCATCCATCATGTCCCCAAGCAGCATAAGCATAGGTGTGCATGCCAGAAATGTGATCCGAAGCCCAGGGAAACCTTGCTAAGGTTTTCAGTGGGTTTGGATCAGGACCCAGAAGCACCTGAATATCATGACTCAAGCTCCATAGTCTCTGACACTCTCTGCTGGGTATGAGGTTTGTGCTGTCCATGGGTTCTATTGTAATTAAGATCACTCTCCCCTACCTCAGGCTGATCTTTTGTTTTAATGTAGTTTGACGGCCTAGGTATGCAGGCCGGCACTTCTCTGCTTTTCATTAGCCATGAGTAGCATTTAATGCCAAAACAGAGGGGGGAAGACAAGCTTTTTCCACAGCCTTATGTGAAATGCTTAACATTTAGATGTCTTTAGAATATACTACACACACATTCCACTTTTACAAGACCAATATAACACTTTCAAAAGTTTTATGAATTCCAGGATGTAACCAGAGTACTTGTTAGCCTGTTTTGAATAAGCCGTAACGGCTTGGCCCCAAAGCTGCATAGTTAGCAAATCCCTGCTCTGTTTATGAGCAGTAGTTTTGACCAGGTCGTAGGGAACAGAATATGATCAATCTCCACACAGTCTCTCCATGGTATGTCTGCCCGGTTCAACCTAGTTAACATTTTTAGGAGCAGTAAATGGGGAGATCGTGAGTATGAGGTGATATTTTAATCTGTATTTCCAGGCTCCTTGAATCCTGCATCACCAGTTATTCTCTAAATGCTTTCCATAAGAGTACAACCACACAGCTGCCAGGCCAGCAACAAGTTGGAACCTGCATCACATATCTATGGCAGGAGGTTATGGAAAGTGATCACAGGACAGCCTGATGCTGCCTTCCATGCTGGCGTCCACAAATACTGTGACACCGCTAGAAATTATAATGTGATTTGACAGGGTCACATGTGATGGTGGTGGCAGCTCTTGCGAGGCACACAAATATTTGCAGTTTTATTTAAAGATGTGTAGGCACCAATGAAAAGAAAATGTGTAGAGGCTGAGTGAAAGGGTGACCATTTACCATGTCAAACACAAGTCAGGACAAGGTTGCCAGAGGTTACCTGCTTTATTTCAGGCATCCCACACTGTTGCTGGAGGAACTGCACAAGCTTTATACAGATTTCATTTGAATGTTTGATTGGGGTGATGGTATCCAGCACCCTATTGCAGTAGAACGAGGAAGTGTATTTATAAATCATAGTTACTTTTCAGGAAATATTTAGCAATTTATCAAAGTCCTTAAAACCGGACTTCACCTGTTGAAAATTGCCTCATGCTGTAATTTTTTCACTGAGAATTTCAGTCCATTATCTAATCAGAATATGAAGCCATTAGTAGATATGAATTTAATTTCTGTAATACAGCTTAATTTTTAATGAATAGGACCAGTAGCAGATGCTGCAGTGCAGAATTTCACAAACTGTTCGCTAATCTTGTGTAGCTTCCACAGTTCTAGTATTTAAACCAAAGTACGGTGCTTGTGTCTTAGAAGGGCAAGTGTGTGGGGTTGAAGCTCCTTCAGTGCAGAGAGCCGGCAAAGAATCTAAGCTCCACTTAAATGTTGTTTCCACCATAGTTCAGAGATTTCATCTGTGTTTTGATAGCGTGCAGGTGACACGCTGCTCCTGTGGCACTGAGAGATCCATCCGAATTGGAACAGTCCATAAATGGCTCATTGACGACTTTATTCCTTTCTGCCTCCTGCCCTGTGGAACAGTCTATTTCACTCAACCTCTGTTTTCCATGTTTTACCATCAATATCTTCATTAGAGTCAGAAGGAAGAAATTAAATGGTATTTTGTTTTAAGATAATCAGGTCTTTGGACATTTTGTCTTCCCACTTGTGAATTGTAGCAGTAAGAGTGTTACATAGAGAATCTCAATTCTCTTCTCCCAGAGACTTTCTTACTTAATACTAATATTGTTGGAGACTCAGCCAGCTTGGCAGTGTTTTCTTTTTCTCCAGCTGAGAGGCATATACTTGAGCTATTCAATCATTTCTGTGGAGCATCTTGAGACTCACAGTCTGAGACATCGACTGACTCCTGGCATTTGAGGTGGGCCACAATTATGAGGCGAGAACTGACCTGATAAATGGTCAATCTGGTTATCATTGCATTGGCCGCTCTCTGTAGCTCACATTCAGGAGTAGTGAACTATAATAACATAGCCTGCAGGTCACAAGGACCCGGTTCATTACAATCAGATCTATATTTGACCAGCTAGAGCACCGTGTCCTAGCTAGCAATAGGAAGCGTTTTGTTTAATCCATTTATATTGATGTAGCCAGAACAATAAAGCAAGCATCCTGAGATTATCTGATAGTCTAGAAGCAACCCCTTTCAGAAATGTGTTTATGTTTCTGTCACACACAAGTGGATCCTAGCTGGGAGACAGAACTCCGTTGCCCAGAATTCCTTCTAAATTATATTCTAAATTCCTGGTGAAGGAGACTCTGGTTTCTGCAGGCTCTTTGGGATGAGTTCTGTAATTACTTTAGATCGGTTGTAGCAGAACAGGACTAGGTGCTCAAACACTGCCAACGCTAATCACTGTAAAAGTAGCGTTTCCTTTTTGCCTTTGATTTTATTTTTGAAGCTATATATAACCAACAGCTCCTTGCATTAACTTTCAGAACTAAGAGAATATACGCAGATATTTGACAGGCCAAAATTTCAGCATTGCTGGCACATTATAATGTGTTATTTCATTCATGAATGTCCTACTTTTTTCTTTATCATTTCCTCATCAGTGATACCAACCTATTTTATGAATGATAAGAAAAGCAGAAATAAAAAGAAAAACAAAACAACCTTCTAAAACTGTTTTCTGATGAAATAAAATGATAGGCGTTACCTGTGGAAGATGAAGAATGTTTCCTGTTTTGATACTAGGTGTTTGGGGCATGTGTGATTTTTTTGTTCAGTTTGTGAAGCAGTTGATGTAATAAGAGTCCTTACCCACAGCCAGAGTTCACAGGTCCAATCACAGTGTAAAGAATAAATACTAGGAGTAACATGGCATTTAGAATCGAAGTAGCTGTTGTGCTCTGATAGATCTCTCAACCTTCTTAGAGTGCCATTTGGGTTAGATCTAGTATAAGTGCAGAGAAGCACACATTAAATTTCTTCTGATATTCAGGACTCGCATACTTCTGTTGTTGTCCCTATAAATAAATAGATATTCAAATCTAAGTGGGAAAACAGTAATTTTTATTTGATTGGGATTTTCCTTTTAAGTAACTATTTTGTTCCTGAGACATAGCTTTGGCATAGTTTGGTAAAGGCGACATTTATATCAAGGTCCCTGATCTCCATTTCCTCGCCTTTCCTCCCTGAGAAAAGATCCAAAGAAATACAAAACCAAAACCTTCGGACCCTTTGCTCTGCAGCTCCCAGTGCCTAAAAGGAAAAAACATGGTTAAGGAATGAGATCCTAAAAGAAAACAGTGCCATAACTCTTCCCTAACTCAGTCCACTTCTTCAGCCACTGTCAATTACTCATATGAAAACCAATTTTAACTGTATTCTTCAAGGTTAAATTCCCTTGAAGCCTGTGGACTGCTGCCAGGGGCTGTGAACCCTTCATGCAGGTCACCCGGTATCTGAATCTTCTGTTGCAAATCACTGCTCTCCCCATTACTCCTTTGGCATGTACCTGATTTGGTTGACATTTCCATAATTAATTTATAACAGCAATAACCCTGAGATAAGCCTATTTATAGATTTGTGCAAGCTGTATAAGACTATAGATAAAATCTTGGTTCATTAACATATTTAAAGTACTTGGGAGACTTTTGCCTGATAGTATAGTTGGTGTGATTATCAAATTATACGATGAAAAGCTCAAGTGTTTAATGTGCATTCAGTGCCTATAAGATGGTTTCCACTTGAGATCACAAGGGTAATTCAGGGTACAGAAAAACCGTCCTGTCTGTTGACCCAGGTAGTTCTGTATGCTGCCATGTATTGTATAGTGTGGGAAGGCAATTTCTCTTTTTCAGATATTTCTTTTCAGTAAATTTATGAATTCTTTGCATCCAATTCTCTGCAGTTATTTTTCTCCTGTCATTGACATCAGTGCAAAGTCAAGGGTAAAATAGTGCCGAATCAGAAATATACTCATTCAGCTCTCCCAGGTGTAAAAGTTATTTTATGGTATGCATGCAAGAAAGAATTTGATTATGTGCATTTTTTCCTCTGAATCATCTACAATATCTAATTTATTTTTTTTTTTGTAACACAGAATGGGATTGTCTTTCGAAAAGTCACAGACAATCTGCATATGAAAGAATGCTTTATCTCTGTCTACACTGTACATGTAGGAACTTCCAAGAGCGCCCAAGTAGGCTGAATTAGACAGAACGAATAAAGGCTGTTGCAGCAGTACGGGAAGCATGGGCAGTTTGTGAGTTAAGATAAAGAATAGAGAGGGCAAAATAATTGAGTGTTGCCTTTTTAAAAAATATGACACCATTTCTGTCATGGCTCAATACTGAAATACACCTTGATGAGTTCCTCCTGACAAGGACAATCCTAAGATATTTTACCTCAAACAAAAGTTTTGCAAGAAGACTTCAGTTTCTCTAGAGGCTGTACTGAAGCAGAGATAAGAACACCTTGCGTCTTCCCGAGTGAGGCACAGGCTGGCGCCTCTTGTCGGGTTGCACTCTGTAAGAGGTGCTCTGGGTGATTGATGGGGAGTCATCTTGTGTCCATCTGCACAGGTAATTGCAAATCTGCAGTTGGCTGTGCGGCAGAGTTGTGCTTGTACAGACCTTAAGATATTTAATTTGTAAACACTTAATAAAGCATAGTCTACAGTAGCTTGGCTAGTCTTATCTGTCAACCAAATCAAAATCAATATGTCCCTGGGGTATAGGCTATGATTGTCTGGGCTGCGGAGTCTAATAGGATTAAGTGTTTGGGACCCTATCTAACATTACAGTCCACAATCCTAGTTAGAGAAAGTTAAAGACCAGCTTGCCACTGTAGCAGGCATGATTGCTTAGGGGTCTGAAAAATCATTAAAGCTTGTCCTCTTAAACGTTGATTGTTCCCTAGTGATTTATTGACAAAACACAAAAAGTGCTCTATACTGCACTCTAATTATATGTATGAGGCTAGGAAATCTCATGGGAAATTAAATAAAATTTACAGCTTGATGGTTTTATGCTCTTGGGAGACATACCTTCTTAATAAGATCTTATAGCTGGGAATATTTATGAGGTTAAAATCTGTGGGCTTGAGCAAAGACCTAACCTTCTCAAAGGGAGGGGCCTTTGTTTTTTTTTCTTTCAATAAATAATTCCAGTGAAAAGCAAAGTATGCAAAAAATATAATAAGGGGATATGGTGTGATTTACCAAGTCATTGTTTTCAATACCTGTCAGTAGGTGGGACTTCAGAGGGAAAGAATGAAATAGGGCAGCTGCGTGCCCGGTCTGACGTTATGAAATTGGTGTGTGTCCGTTTGCAATCAGTGACCTGTGACATTCCTGATGTGGCCGTGTGAGCCCTCTCGGAAGCTGTAAGGCCAGCTGACTATGGTCTAAGGCTTTTAGCTGGGGAGGTTGTGAATGTGATTTATAGATGTGCACATGTATACTGCTATGTGTAGTTTTCTCCTGTGAGTAAAATAATTCCGAATATGGAGAGACCCCAGATGCATTACACCCAAACCTGTGGATCGGCAGCCTGAGCCATTCTTGATGGAACTTCGGAGCCCAAAGCCCTTGGGCATGTGTAAAAATACTGTCTTGATGTTTGGAAATGGTCAGATATTTCTTGTGATCGCTTATGTTATTGGACATTTTATTTTAAATTGTTACTTTGAATCCAAAAGAGGCTAAGTGAGAGGGGGACATCAGTACGGCAACAAGAGCGTCACCAATTTCCCACATAGGTGGATACTAAATTTGTACAGATTTAGCTGTATAAATAAAAGAAATGTCCTTTTCTCACGTGCTAGAGCAATTATGGGATAACACAATTAGAACCAAAGGTGGTAACAATACTGGCCAAAAATCCCTTGTGAAGCATTGAATGTTTTATTAAGTGGGACCCTTTGGAAGTTGGCCTAGTAGTAAAAACAAGAACACTTTCTGAGTGACTCTTCAATGTAAAGGATAATTAATATAAAGGACAATTCTCTCTAGGCCCTGAAGCAGTTTTTGATTAAGGCACTTAACTGGGACTTTGGAGAATTAGGTGTGGCACTCGATTTTGATGTAGACCAGCTTTGTGATACTGGGCAAAGAATGGCCTCTCTCTGTGCCTCAGTTTCCATTTATAGATAGGATTGTGATTCTCTCTTTATCTCCCTTTGCTGTTGATACTGTATTCTCTTTGAGGCAAGGATGATATGCCAGGCTCCAGCACACTGGGTCTCAGCAGGGGACTCTATCTGTTATTGTTGTCACAGCCACAACACGGGGGTTATCCTTTATCTCTGTAACTTCTGAATGTGTGCAGTGATAACTCTCACCAACTTTTCCCTGCCGTCATCCTCCTCTTGTTCCACAGTGGAAGCAGAAACAGCTTAATTAGAATATGTTTGACAGGGATCCACAAAGAAAAGATGCGCACTCTCCGGCTGCACAAGTTGATTGTGATTCTGTTGCTAATTAAAAAAACCAAAAATACGAAAAACCAAAACCCAACAACAAACAAACAACATCAACAAAAAACCACACCTTTCCTGTTGCCCTTTTGTGCCTTATGTTTAAAAAGGCAAGAGGAGGGCAGAGGAGGGAGAGGGAGCATGTCATCTCCCCTCCTGTCTGAGAGTTGGTACTTAGTAATCCGTGCTCTGGACTTCAGTTTCTCTTCTTACTTAGCTGGTACAAATCAAAGGTAGCTCCATTAAAATGTATGAAAATACTTTGATGCAAAATACCTTGACGTTAAATGTAAGGAGAATAAGCCTCTGTATATTAGCTACTCCTTCCCCCAAATCCTCCTAAATTCAGCAGGGCATGTGAATCAGATTTATGTTCCTATAAGGCTGCCTTTTCATGTAATATTTCCAATCATTTATCTGGCAGACTTGCCTAATTTTTTATCCCTCCACCCCGCACTCCTCCTCCCCACATGCACACACCTTATTTTTGCTCTTCTGCGTACAATGAAATGTCTGATCAGTTCAGAGAGAGCTTAGAAAGCCTGTGCCTGGGATGAAGGAGAAATTTATTAGTGAAAGACAAGACTCCCTGATAATCAGGGAGTATTGAAATCCCTGATTTAATTTGAATATGGTACGGAGCATGTCTCTTCCTGCCTTCATTACTGGGAAGTCTGTGCCTGATAATGTATCTCTTTACTTAAGGATATTATGCTGGGGAAAAAATGCTTGATGGGCCACTCTAGCTGAGGTGAAAAGGTTTTGGTATGTTTTAATAAAGATGGATATCACTAAGAATGTTTGAAATATGTGGAAGTAAGATTTGTTACAAGTTACAAATCAAAGCCTAAAAATGTCACTTATCTCCTAATGATACTTCTACACAGATTATTAATTTCATTTTAGGAGACCAATGAATGTTACATTTTTATGACATTGATTAAATGTCTCACTGCCATCCCCCCATCCATCCTTTTCATTTTCAAAAATCCATATCTGACTTTAACAAAACCCGGCTCATAAATTTGTGTTTTACTGCTCACCAAAGCAGAGTTGGATAGCAATCTGCCTGCTAACTTTCTATTTGCACTCCTCTTATCTCCAAGAATCACTGGTCTGGCTTGCTTTTTTTTCCTATACGAACAGTATTTCAGATGTGAAACATATTTTTCTGTATTTGCTTGCTATCTAACTTCTAGAGATGTGTTTCAATGGAGACAGCGCAGCTAGCTCCACGAGGACTGTCAGGAAGGGGCACGGGATGTGTTGCTCAGTGACTCAAGGAAAACACCCTGAAGAAAAATGCTTAGGTCGCTCTGGCATCTCCCTGTGGGAGCTGCACTCCAGCTCTCGGGTTGTGGGTGGGGATGCACCCTGCAAGAGAAGAGAGGTCTGTGACAATCTCTCCCTTCGCTGATTGATTTGCCTTTTTTCTGTATGTGCGTTGGCTGACATTTAGGCAAATTCCGTAAGGTGCCAGACCTATAAAGCCATTTATTACTTTTTTTTTTTTTTTTTCTCCTGCAGACTTACTCTTGTAAAAGCATTTGAAGTTGTGTGAGGGAGAGGGATGGAAACTGCCCATCCATTCCCCACGTGCATTCCCCGTACCCTCTCCTGTCTTGTGATCTGAGCTAGGTAAAAACAAATAAATAAAAAAAAAAAGACAAAGAAAACAAATTAAGCCCAGCTCCAGTGAGAAGGGAGGAGATCCTTCGTCTTAACTGTCCCTAACTTCCACTATGCAGTAGGATTTGATATTTGAACGCTATTGCACCGCTGGGAACAAAGTCAAATTAGCAACAGTTCACATCCAATACACAAAATCTAAAGAGAGCTGCAATGTTCAAAGAGTGTCTAATTGATATTGATTTTAACCTGCTTGTCTTAAACGTTGCTTCTCTTTCTGAAATAAGTTAGCTGCTGGGCTCCGCATCCCTCAGCACCAGGGTGTGAGTGGAGGCTGCAGTGCTGTGCCGGCCCCTCCATGCTGCTGGAGGTGGAGGTAGGCAGAGGGTTGTCTCACAGGGTCTCACCTTTTTATTTTAAGGGTGCCATCTTCATGAGGGATGTTCACAGCTCTGGGCATGTTCGATATGACCCAGCCTTGGCTGCCGCTGCAAAAGGGACAGCCACAGTGCCAAGTCCCACAGTTAGCAGTGGGCCCAGATGGTCCAACCAAGCCACCAGCCCAGCAGATACATCCCTTGGAGATGTTGCCTTTAGAGACGGCTCAAATCATCTGGAGCGGTTGGTGCTAAACAGCTCCCATGGGAACTCGCAGGCCGGATCATAGGAAAGGGCCGGGTGCATTGAACCCTCTGTCGGCCCCGTGGCCAGCTGAGGTCCTCAGGGCTGGCCTCGTGTTCCCAGCTCAGTGCCCGCAGTGCCCACGGGGAGAGGCTTGCTGCGCGGGGAGGACATGGCAGCACGTACCGTCTCTGTGGTCCCTTCTCCCCTCCTCCCTCTTCCCTCCTGTCGTACACTCAGACACATGGGATGTTTCATAAAGAAAAAATATGGCATGTTTACAGAGAGAAATTTCAAGAAGTGTTAATTTAATATGCTAAAGTGTTCCCTTCAGCATTTTACCTTTGTTGTTGTTTTCACAAAACAGCCAAGACTAAATAATGAGCCCAGAGCTGTGCCCTTTGGTAGTGTGATACCTCATTACCCACGAGCGGCCTCCATCTGCCCTCATGGCTGCACAGGGAGCCATTACGATTATGATGGAAATCTCAGAAGCCATTACCAAGATGCAACAGAGGGCCTACTGCAGACAGCCTAATGGACTAATTTGTAATTGGGAGAGGGAAATGACTTAGCGAGCTCAGGCTTGGTTTTGATGAGTGTGGAAGTGCGCATGCTAAATGTGATAAATGAACAGGAATGCTTGTTTGCGCAGTGGGTTTTACAAGGCCTTCAATCTCTCCTGGGGATTGGAGGCGTGCTGACAAGTCTTGAGAAGCGAGGAGGAAAGGGCTCAGGGGAGGCGAGGAAGATGCAAAGAGAGTAGCTAAGGATAAATCGGTGAGGAAAACTAATGGCAATAAAGACCCAAGGAAATGGCTGTGTCTGCCAGGAAAGCAGTAATTAGGATGCTTTTTGCGTGCATATCTTTAGCCATTAAAATCGAAAACGAGAGTGCACCATGGCATTTGCTAAGTTAAAAAAGAGGAAAAGAAAATCCCACATAGAATAAAAGGCAAGCGGTGTTTTCAGTCTGCAGCTTCTATCGAAAAGTGCAGCCAGGTTTGCAATCGAGCCCATTTGTTCAGCGCCGAGCAGTTCGATACCGCTGCTGTGACAGACGACGGGATTCCTCCGCTGATGATCTTCCGCAAAGCTGCACCCTAAGCGAGGTGCCATTGCTGCCGCCGCCGTGTGCCATGGCAGGCCCGTGGTGCCATGGCAGGCCTGTGGTGCCGTGGCAGGCCCGTGGTGCCTCCCTGGCCATGGCGCTGCCTCGTAATACACCAAGTTAGAGGGAGATGCAAGTGTCACTGTCCCCAGAGCGACCAGAGGAGACCGCTGAGTACATCGCTCTGCCAGCGTGGTGGAAGCTGGCTCTGGGTCGTGACCGAGCTGCGTGGGGGCTCAGGTCGCCGTGCGATTCGAGTTGTGCTACCTGTGGCAGACACCGTGCAGGTTCCTGTCCCAGGCTCTCACCAGGGGGTTCTCTGGAAGAACCTTCGGGGGGTTTTGTGCTCAGTCTGTTACATACAGCCACGCAATAGTGTGTGTGTTGCCTTGCGTTTTGTGTAGGATCTCTACATTGTAAAGACTGTGTGGAGTAACACGTGTGTTGGATTCACGCTGCCTGTGGCCCAGGTGTTCCTCCTGTGGTTTCAGCTTACAGCGGGGCAGGCTTCATGCCCGTCACTCTTAACTTTGTTCTTAGGTGGGTTTTGTAAGGCTCTACCCCACCTTTTTCTGTGATTAGAATTCTTTTCTCTTCGTTTTAATATCCTTTTCCAATTTGAGGCTTATAATAGGGGGGAGCGGTGTGAGCCTCTCTGCGTGGCACTGTGGCAGTAGGGTGGCCCTCGTTTCTCCCTCAGGGAAGGCCCTCTGCCATTTAAGACTTCACAAATACCCACCACCCTTTAAACATACATCTGGATGTGCGCGATACCCAAATACAATGCCAAGTATGAGTGGATGGGTAAGAAACATCCAATACAGAAATGTGTTATGTGGTAAAAATACCCGATGTCCCGTCCCACGGCAGGATTTTTGTTTGTCTCTTTGTTGTTTGTGAGCTACTGAGAGAAATCACAGGATCCCTCAGACTCGCTGGACATGGCAGTGCATCTAATGAATACTTTCACATTTTTAGTCAAATGGCACGATTTTTTTTTTCCTTCTCCTTCTCTTCCTTTTTCTCCTTGAGAGCATGTAATGTAACGTTATTGCTAGGCAAGGAGTCATGGCATAAAGTTGCCTTGCTTTAAGGCACTAAAGGTACAAGCCATTATCCGTTATGAGCTATAGACATTTCCAGTTTACATACATTTATCATATTGAAGGGCAGATAATAGGCTGCCATTGTTCCTGGCACAAAGAATATAAATAAAGCCATCTGCCATTAAGTGGGCCAAATCTATGCATTTATTTATTTGTTATGATTATTTTTTATTCTTGTGCAAGGGCTAAATAGGATGTAATGAGGAAAACGAGAGCAGAACTTTTGTTCTTCTAGCATGTGAATGCTGTGGTTACCTCCTGGAGTAAAGTCAGGGTTTGTGAATGTTTGCGTTGGTGGCTGATCACTCCTGATGCGAGTCGTGTGTTTTGACGAGGGTAGCGGCATGTGACTCCAGAGTGCTGTTCATGACTTTCTGACCCTAAGCAAATCGTTTAATCTCTGAATATCTCTTGGCAGAGTTTACAGTTCCATCTATAAATAGGGTATGTTAACATTGTCCTGCTTGAAGTCTGTCATGAGGCTTTAATTCATCAATATTTGTGAAACACTTTGAGCTGCCATATAAATATAAGTCATTAATATATCTTATCTAAAAATCTACTTGGGTTCAATCTTAATACAGATGTGTTGTAGATAACTTTGTTCTGTTGCTAACAATCTTAAAAAATCATTCCAGAAACAGTTTATTGACAGGGTCTACTGAAGTTGAGTGCATCTTAAAAAGAAAATTTAGATCTCCTTAATGTTTTGACTGCACTCATGAATGAGGAATGTTGTTCGGCAATAATTCATACCAGACCCGTGGACACACAATCACATGCTTTTGTATTAACCGCAGCGCACGATGTGGAATGTACACCCCCTTCATAGGTTCTTGCTGGCCTTATGCAAGCTGCAAGAGGGCAAATAATGTAATTTGGTTTTGAAGACCAAAGAAAAAGAAACTGCTTTTTTCTCAACTGCTGTCTGCTTTAAGGCAGTGGGGCATTGTACATGAACAAGACCACAAAGATGGAGCCTTTAGGTGACAATAATGGAAACTTGCTCCCTCTGTGTGCTTTACCTAACTATTGCCACTTCTTCCTTGCTATCCCCATGTCACTCCCTAGCTTTTGTTTTCATCAGTCAGCCCTGAGTCTGCAAGTATGTGCTACTGTCTTGGATATGGGGTGCAGGTTTCACAGAAGCCACATAATTGGGGCCCTTATCTATAAAGTCTTCAGCATCCAAAGCCTCTTCTTGAATGCTGTGGCTATGCTGTGCCTAACACAGCAGATCTCTGATGAATATTAAGAAATTAATAAAAAAATAAAGACTACATGTTAAAAATAAAGATGGAAAATAGTTGATAGATTGAAATGTGTACATGGAAGACTGAAAGTTAGATGTAGCCAACAGTATTTGTCTTCATAATTAAATTACTTGTGAATACATACAGATATATTAATGCCTTTACTATCTGATTTCAAAAGATTCAGAGCGTTCAAGAAAATAGCATTTATGTGAATGACTTTGTCATTGAGTGGATACATTCAACTAGAACTGCCAGACAAAAGGGCTGTTCTATGAGAGCGGTGAGGAGCTCCTGCATATGGGAAAAGCCTTCAGACACCGCATGTCATTCTTTCACTCACATTTCCCCCTCTCCACGTCTTCATCTTTCCATTTTTTCTGCTTTCCTTCTTCCCTGCCCTCTAGAACAGGCTTGCAGCTACCAGTGCACTAGAACTGCTGTGTTACTGATGCATGACCAACCATTTCCATCTCTTTCTCCTAACAAGTGGAAAGTGAGAACAATACCATACGGATCTCCATTCTCTGTAAATCTGCAAAATCCTAATGAGCTTAATGATACTATATTGATTTACACCAAATAAGAAATTAGTCTCTCATTGTTGCAGCCTACACAAAAGCGTGAAAACATCCTTTTTACTAGAATCTTGTTCGCGTACAACTTTGTTAGCATTTTCCCCTTTCCTTTTGGTTCTACATTTCACTATGAGTGTCACTCCAAGACCCTTGCTGTTAGTAATGGGGAGATTTATTTTGGCCTGTTTCCACGGTGACACCTGAGAAAGAGTCATTTTGAGGTGCTGACCCGTCCTGTGTAATTTCATATGTGTGAAACATCAACATTTTTACTCCTTCGGTGTTTCCTCAGAACACAGAGGTACGTAAATGGTCGGAGTCTTTAATAAATAGACATGTGTGGGTGCTGTTTTTATTGGTATGATGCTGGTGCAGTAACAAAAGCATCACAGTTATATAAGGCACCTGGGAGCAAGTAAGAGAGAAGGAAAAGAACTGTGCAGTATAAAGCAGTCTTTTCTCCTATAAATGGCTGGCTGAAAAATAGCTCAGTGGAATATAAAAGTATTACAGTGTAAATGTGTGTGTGTGCATGCATATGTGTGAGTGACGGTAGGTCCACCAGAAAACTGGCTTTGAGACCAAAATGCTAAACTACCTGAAGTGGAGAGGTTATAGTTTATTCCCAGCTCTGCTTACTGGGTCACGGAGAATAGCTGGAGCAGAAAATCGTATGCAGGGAAGGAGCGAGGGGCCGCACGGGTGAGGCCGAGGGGTAGCCCTGGTGCCGGTGGCCGCAGAGCAATAAGCACTGGGAGACCTGCAGAAGCGGGGGCTTGTCCTGGTGCTGCGCGGGTGGCCAGCCTGGCCAGCAACAGGCACTTGTGGCAGCGTTGGAGACTTTGGGAGAAAGAGCTGGCAAAATGGCAGTGTGTAGTTAGTAGCCTGCCTGAGAGGGTAACACCGGCAGGAGGACTCTTCTGCAGGTATTTCCTATGCAGGCTAGAGGAGGGATGTGCCAAGGGAAGGAATATACATTTTTAATGCCTGCAAATGGGATAGATCGCAGTGTTACAGCTCTTTTGTAAGACAGCAACTCGTTCCCCGGTGTTGGGGCATTTCCTCCACACAGAAGTAACAAAAGGAAAACTTGTGTTGTTAGCACACTTTCCCGAATTAGCGTGTTCTGGGATTGCTTAGAACATTGTGATTTGTTCTCATTGCAGTTAATAGCTTCAGATCAGGATTACAAACCCCAGAGTTTTGCAGTGTATACTGAACGTAGGTGATATGCATATATTTTCCCGGCTTACTCATTTAGACATTTTGGTACATCCAGGAATCAGAATGGCAGACAGTTCCTTCAAATGAGAAGGGGAAATGTGAGGTGTGTGGGAGAGGGAGGGCCTAATTTTAAGTGCTAGTCAACTGCAACCACTGATAATCTGGAGCCTGTTCAAACCCATTTAGAGAACCGTTGAATTTTTAAGTGCCTTTTGATTCTCTCTTTCATTTATTTTAACTGATCTGCAGGGATTAGGAGCTTGGTAGGGGAACACCATAATGCTTGCCAAAATGTGTGAATAATTAGAACGCCAACGATGTGTGCCAGATAGGAGGGGAGTATTCACACTTCTGATTAGATTCACTGAAATACTGTTGTAAATCATGGCTGCCAAGGTAACTTAGAGCTGTGTTAAGTTACTGCTGCCACAGGAGCCAGCTGTGGTGCAGCAGAGAATCTGTCTGCCTCCGGCCGTAGGTGGGGACATTTTGAGCAGATGATTTATTTTGCTGTGAAGTGGGAAGGGCAGAGAGCTGAAGGTGTGGTATCACACAGGTTGTGCAAACAAGCTTTCCATGCTAACACCTATATGCTTACTACTGAACAGTAGGTGAATAGAGGACAGCTTACAGTTCAAAATCTGTAGATTCACCAGCATTATGGGAATCTTCGCATTTCCCAGACTGGTGGACTTCCTACAAATGTCAGTATTGGGTACAATGGCCTGGGGACCCGGGGGGCAGGGAAATAACGTTATAGGGTTTATCTGGCATCCCTTTTCCTACTTCGTAACCCTCAGGGAGCTGCAAGGAAGAACAAGCTCTCCCTGGTGCTCTGCAGCACTCCTGCATAAAGCCAAAGCACAGTCTTGCCATCCTGGTCCTGCCTCTCTGCTGACTCCTGTTCACCCAAAGGCTGCCTGGAATGGCTGGTGGCCACCGGATTGCAGTGCTCAGCAGGTATTTTACAGGCAGATTATATTATTGATGCAGAAGGTTGATTAAACTCCCAGATACCATCTTAGAAAAAAAATCGAACTTGTTCATAATTGTGTGCCTTCCCTTTGATGTGATCCCGTTTCCACACATTGGGTCCCAAAGGCGACATGCATCAGCGTCAAAAGGAGAAAATGGGAGTCTCTGTTCTCAAATGAGGGGCTGAGTGAGTGCTAGAGCTCACTGGAGCATTAAATCACACCTACACACAGTTCAACTCGCCCCTGTGATGTTAACAAGTGCTGCGCTTGCCAAGGAGAGAAAGCACACCTCAGAGTTAGCGGATAGAAATTCCACATGAATGAAGAATGCCCAGGACAGTAGCTTATACAGTCTTGAGGAGCTCCGGCTGTCTTGTTGCCCTTGGACTTTCTGGTCTGGGAGATGACGCAGGGCATGCCTGTGCTGGAGAGGCAATGTCTGCTGACTCTGCAGTAAGGCTCCAGCAGCGCTGTGTCCTGAGTGCCCTGCTCCAGGCCAAAACAACGCGGCGTGCACGTTTCTCCCAGGTCTCCTTTCTTGCCCTTCCTTTGGGTGTACCTGTGCAAGGAGACATAAAGCTCAGCAGCAGCAGAAGCAAAGTCATTTCTCAGTTGCCAGTTTCTCCACCCCACTTCCTCTGAAGAAAGGGAAGGCGAGCCCAGAGGCAGAGGTACTGAGTCCACAGGGTTTTCTCTAAAAAACCCTGGTATGGGTAGGGTGGGTACAGGCTGAAGGAGGGGGGAGTTGGTAGAATCATAGAATCATTTAGGTCGGAAAATCTTTTGAGATCATCAGGTCCAACCATTAACCCCAGACTGCCAGATGGTAGAAGAGATTTTTCAGGGGACAACCTCAGCATGGATTCACATGGTATTTTCTTCTTTTCCATAAAACACTCTAAAACAGTTTTTACAGCAGCTTAGCTCTATTCAGAAGTGTCGTAGTAGAAGGTACTGTAGAATCAGGACATCATTCATCGTAAAGGAAAGTGCAAAAATCTGGTGAATAGCATGAAGTAGGGGCTTACATGGAAGCATTTGCAATATGTGATTGAAAGGAGGGCAACTCTGTGTCACTATTTCAATGATTTAGACTTTGTATTAATTTTGCCTCCCTTTAATCTGAACTTTTTGTTTCTTTTGCTTTTAAATTGTCATTCTTTAACCACAGTCAGTTTTAGTCATGCCATTTTCCTGTTTTAATGTGCCATTTTCCTATTTTTCCTCTTAATTTCCCTTTTTATAAATGGATGGCTTCAAAACCAAAGCTTTAAACAAATAAAATCCATTCAAATCTATATCTGTCTTTCAAAAACTCTAGAAAGTTAGCGAGGAAAAAAGCCTTTCAAAATAAAAAATGTTTGTTATTCCTGTTTGCAGAAGCTAATGTAGCCCGTTTGAGTAGGGCAAAGTTTCTTCTGCTGTAGTAACAGCTCTGTAGATCACTGCGGTGTTTTCTGGAGATGCCCTTGTTTCTCTCCTCTGTGAGACAGAAACCCCTTTTGAAGTGAAACAGCAATATGGAGTACAAGGGTAAAGGATCATGAAACAGGACATGACAGAGGATGGCTTGTAACCCAAATGGAATGGAGAAAATGAGCAACATATGAGGAATGTAAAGAGAGGGGAGAGACACATCAAAATCACCTAACCATCTCTGATGTCTTTAGAAATGGAGACAGAAGAAATAATACATATGACTCCCTTTAAATCATAAAAACTGTTTTTCACAACTCGGTGGAGGTATGAAGGACATTTCTGTGGAAGGCTGTGATCCTTGTAAAGTCCCTGTGAATCGCTCAGTGCAAATTAACGTTTGGCAAGGGGAAGAAAAAATACCTTCAGCGTTGATTGGCCTTTTAACTACATAGACACCTTGTTCATGCAATGAAAGTGTTCTTCTGTAAAAGGTCACAATCAATATTTGGCATCTTTGGTGTGATGTCCTCTCTCCTTTGTTTCTTATGTACCCACTTTTACCTGTCAAAACCAGTTTTAACAGATTGCAGTTCATCTTACTGTTCGAAGTCAAGAGTCTTCGCTCTCCTTGGCCATTCCTACCCTTCCGCCCCTGCTGCAGTTGCTCTGAGCATAGGGTTATTTTTTGTGACATTGCACAAATGGGTTGAACTGGCGCACAGAAATCTTTGGATCAGTTCAG
The DNA here is from genome assembly GCF_023634085.1 of Falco cherrug. Taxonomy (NCBI): domain Eukaryota; kingdom Metazoa; phylum Chordata; class Aves; order Falconiformes; family Falconidae; genus Falco; species Falco cherrug. Next base: position 102,888,473 of record NC_073697.1, on the reverse strand, counting down.
ATTTTGTACCCAGACATCTGACTTCCAACGGCAATAAATTGGTGAGAGCTTTTCCTGTTTGATTTCCTGCCTTGATGTTGTCCATCAAAAGAAGCTAATCATAGTAGAAGTCTGATTAAAGAGGTTTTCGGGTTTTTTTCCTTAGTAAATCTAACAGACTGAGTGGTGAGGATGAGAAGAAACTCACCTGATGAACAGGTTAGTGGTAGGTGCCTTTGGGTTGATGCCTTCTTCCAGTAGTCATTGACTAGATGGACCCTTGGTCCCACCTGCAGCAGCTCCTGTGGTGCTTCCTCATTTTCCATACTGATCCACTGGAAAGGGTGGCTGGGAAATCTGAAGTACTGGTGCTTCTTAGAAAAGAATTGAAAAATGGTGCTTTAAAACAACTTTTTTTAATTTAATAAAGGCACATTCTTGCAATGTATAAATTACATATTTCAAAAGATTTATGGGTGAGTCTTCTCTGCCAGCAGTATAAATTAGGAGTGATTTTACTGCAGTTGCGCCAGTGTGAAGAAAGACTTCATGCCCTAGGTGTGTAGCTTTTTAAAGAGAGCCGTGAGGGTGACAGTTCTAACAAAATCACTTCTAACAACTGGATTTTACCACTGCCACATTTTAAAACCCCAGCTCAGCATCTGAGATCCTATTTTATACAGAAAAAGGTACTTGCTGGCCTGTCCACTCCCATGGGCAGCAGCATGCGCGTTGCTAAGGATGATGAAGCCTGGGGCTTTGCTAGTGGGGAGTATTTTCCACATCCCATCTGCATCCCTGTAGAACTTGACCATTAGTCAGGCTACTTCTAAATGGTGCATCTCTTTTAGAGATTTCTACTGATAACAAATGAAAGAGCTTTTTTTTTTTTCTTACCTCATTATGCAGGCAGCTGTGTGACAGTGTTCTGACAAACTGTGTTATCTCAGGCTTCCAGCTGCAAGCTGTTCTCATCAATACTGCTGCGAACTGTTTCCTACTAACCCTTTCGCCTTTATGCCCATTTTTATCAGAATTTAATTTTAATGTGAGGACAGCCAAATATAATGCCAGATGTGGGAAGCAGATAGTTTCCTTTGTATAAGAACATAGCAGGGGAGGTCTTCTAAAGGACCAGCCACACGGAGTGCGGAGGGACTGTGCTGGAATCATTATGTTCGATTCCTGTGGATTATTATTTTTATTATTATTATTATTATTCTAAAGTTGCCATTTCAACCTTTCCTCACATTTGCCTTGGCACTGAACTGGAAAGTAAAATCAAACAACAACAAAAGAGCCATAATTTAAAAGAAAATTAGAAAGGAACTGTGCGTCCCTGGGTCCAAGTTTGCAGTGTGCCGGAAGGTGCTCGCTCCGCTGCTCTGTTGACTCCTTGCAGCTGCTCTGGTGTTCCAAGGAGAACTGCAAAACGGCTGCGGGAAAATCTTGTTTGGCATCTACTGAAATTACTATTTCTGAGAAACGTGACCTCATTCCCTCAGGTAGAGTCCCCCAACCTCTGTTAGGGTAGGTACAAACAGATCTGTGTATGCTCAGGGTATCGAATACATTTCCCTGTAGCACTGGGTTGTTTTTCCTTGGTTTGCAGCACAAACAGAGCTGTATTTTGACAGATAGGCTGAATATTGTTGAAGAATCAGTTCCAGTTTTGCTCAATTGCAAGTGAAAAGAGCCAAGCCAATAACAAGCTGCCCTTCACAATTTTTATTCTAATAAGCAATGAAAAAAACAATTTGAGAGAGGAATGCTTCTTTATCCTCATATTTTAGTCATCATTGTCGTTGTCTGAAATAATACCTTCATGCTGAGGCCTCCAAACTTACTTTGTATTTACTGTTTCCTGCAGGAATTTCTCTGGCGAGGCTGATCTAGGTGTGTCAGGCTCACCATCTCCCCAAGCCATAGCACAAAACAGCCTCACACAGCTTGTGTACACGTTTTGATTTCAGTTTGTTACTTCCCAGTGGGTATTCTACAATTAGCACTAACCTCACTAAATGAATGGCGTGTAGGATCATGTCTGACTTCTTGCGACCCTGTAGCTTTTAGAATGATTTTAACTCATTTATGACATTGAGCAACTCTTTGTTGCACTTTAGCGAATGAAGTTACAGTCCCAAAAGAATTGGTTTCATGCTCTTGAGTGGTACAGTAATTTATTAGTCCAAGAATTCTAGTAATTTAGTACTCTATTTTAAGTAGTTCAAGCCAAATTAATAGGATAGTTGTCTTGTAGGAGTACTGCCGTCTATACCTATATATAGAAAAGCTATCACGTTAATTAGTTTTCTATTATTCTAAAATAGGCACATAGATGTGCACATATTTGTGTTGATTTAGGTGCTTAATGCAAGCCCCATTGGCCCAAACTACTGCTTTGGCCTTGCTGTTTTACCCTCTCCCAGACATGTGCACACATGCTTTTAACCAAGACAAAGAAAATTCAGTTGTGTCTAACAAGGAGAGTGGAATAAGATGTAAGTTTATTGAATAAGGGGGAAGAAATCACATTAACCCCATAAAATACACAAGGTACACACTTGGAAGATCTTCTTTAAAACTGTTGTGGAAAAATATCTGTTCTTGTCAAAAGCTGTCCTGCATTGCTAGTGAAAAGGTATTAGGTGCAGGTGTCAAACATGCCTAATGAGCCATGAGGAGTCGACAGCAAAATAACAGAGATTATAGGTACAGAGGATTGTGAATGAAGTGTGAATAGCAGCCTGGATGTATGACTGACACAGAAAAGAGGAGAAGACAGGCAAGAAGAAAGAAGATCCATCACTCACTTAAGGAGAATGGACATTTTGAATCACTTGATTGATATCTTCCCATCCAGTAATCCTACAACTTTTAAGATCTACATTTAAAAATAACCTAAATTGTTCCAAGAAATCATGAGTTTATTATAGGTCTTCAAAGTATTTTGCCTAACTCTGAGCGCAGAGGAGAAACATAATAAATGGCTCTGTGTGTGTGTGTTAGCACGTAGAAAGTTTGGGCACACCGATCTGCTTTGTCAAGTTAACAGCCTGTTTATTACATTAAAAAAGATTCAAGTAGCAGCATTTAAAACCAAAACTCTTACTCATTGCATTCATCATCTAGAAGTAATTTATAGTTAAACTGTACATAACAGCATCTCCATTTCATCTGGAGGCAAATATGAAGGCCAATTTTTAAGGAACTGTTTCAGAGAAAGTTGATGTTCCTGATTTTCTTTATTGCCTGGCCTTCCTCTCCATCTGTTGCTTTCTTCTGTTGGATGGAGTCGAAAAGTCTCTTTATGTCTAAACCATAAATCTAAAATGCTTAAGATATGAGTAATTTCATAGACGAAATTCCAAATGTTATTGGTGTTATGAAAATGCCTGGACAGCTAATGTCAAGAGTTAAAACCTTATCCCTGATATATTTCCATCTGAACGTAAAACTCTATGATAATAAGCTGTTGTGCCTTTCTTTGGTCTCCATCTAAATGAAACAGCGGGAGTAATATTTAAAGTTTGTATCAGTAAGACAGGATACCTTGCCTCTTGTCTAAGAAAAATAATTATCCTGCTCCGATAATACATGCTATTGGCACGTTCGGAAACAGCCTGGGGGCTCAGTCTTGCTTCCTTTGAACTCGGTGGGCGTTTGGGGATTGACTTGAATGGGAGGAGGTCCTGGTCGCCGGGTGTGCATTGTACCATCCAGGTCTTCTTCGCTCTGTATATTACCACGCTGAGTATCCATGGCCAAATGCAGAGCCCTGGTTGCAAGGCCCATTGTGTTTTCTTTGCTGGGTGAAATAAGCAGAATCTAAACCTTAATGAATTGACATGGGATGAGGGGAAAAACCATAGAAACCCAATTTGTCCTTAAATAAGCAACACAAAAGGATTGCTGTGACCACTGCTAACACCAAGTAGCTTCTGGCTCATTTTGCCAGACTGCTGGGAGGGAAACACATCCCTATGTTTGTGCAGTTACGGAGGGAGCCGTGCGTTGCAGCCTGCTTGGTCCCAGCGTGGGGCCGCACTGCTCCCGTAGCGCTGGGCTCTCGGCACGCATCCTGCGCTCCGATGTGGCCGCCGGTAATTGCCTGACTGAACGTGGCAGCAGATGGCTTTTTTCCTCCCCCGCCTTTTCCCTTCAGGTTTTCCCATACATGAATAACAAAAGTTATTTAAAAACAACAACAGTAACAATAACACCCCCCCACCCCCCCCACCCCCCAAGCCACACCTACAGGGAATTGTTTCCTCTCAGGATAGATAGATATATAAATGAAGTAATAGGTAGACCGCCTCCATATTATTTTTTTTTTGGGGGGGGTGGGGAGTGTTGACTGCTGTTTGCTTATACCCCAGCGGTGTTAACAAGCGGTAGATTGTTAGTGACAATCACACACTCTCTGGCACTTAAAGCAGAAGGCTTGATTTAATCGCAGAGCTGTCATTTATTATTCTGTTGTGCTATTCCACAGGGGGAAGCGACTGATCAAGCGCCTGCTCCCCAGAGCAGAGGGCTCTTTTTTTTTATCTTTTTTTTTTTTTGTTATGTCTAAATCCTCAATACAAATTGCAGTATTTCTGGACTCCCAGCGGGACCCATTAGTGCCTGTGGGGCATTAAAGATCATTAATAGTGCTGTCAGATGGGGAGAGAGAGAGGGAGAGGGAGGGAGAGACAGAGGAAGCCAGCAAGCCAGCGAGTTGCTTAGCTTTCTCAGAAATCGGAAATTAATACATCTGCTTCATTAATACTGGCCTGTGTTTGATGTTTGTTAGCTGGCAACTTTAATGATGTAGGTTAGCACCAGTCGGGCGCTTGCATGAATTGGATTCTTTCAATTACCTAAAGTTCCTTTTCCCCATCCTCCACCCCCCTCTTTCTCTGCCCAAAAAGTCAGCCCTTAATTAGCAACTCTAAAAGAAGAGGAAGAAGCAGGAAAAAAGGCTGGGTTTTTTCCTTCCCCTCCCCAAGTGTGACAGCCACAATTTGCAACCTTGCCTGTATCCCATTAACTGTAGCTCTCTTCCAAGCATTTAACTGTATGGTAATCGAGAAGAAATGTTTTAATCACTGTGAACAACATGTTAATCAGTGCTGTGACTGAACACTGGGTATTAATTGGGTTAGGGTAAAGTGCTAATGTTGGCATCCAAGAATGCTGCTATCGAGCGCAAAGACGACACAGATTCAGTGCTTTTCGCAGCTACTGAACCCAAGGCGGCTTTGACTGGCAGGGTGACAGGGAGTAAGGAATGGGTTCAGCCCAACCAGAGCATGGATTGAACAGCTTTGTGTCCTCAGCCTTCATCTCCCTTCCCTTGACTGGCTGTTGTGTCCAGTAAAGTCCATCCAAGACTTCCCTTACTCTTCCTCTAACAGACTTGGCAGCCCCACTGTCTTTGCCTGCCTGGGTCCTGGCATGGGGGCTGAGGTCCTTCTTGCATGGCTTGTGGATCTTGTCAAGAACACCTAAGAGCTCCAGGTGTGCTCCATGCATCCCATCTTACCTCACTGATCCCTCTGCATCATGTAACGTCTATTGCTTCAGGCATTTCAGAATGGAGGTCTGTGGGCTATGTCCAGCCTAGACAATGCTACTGAGATTGTCTAGCTAGTGTCAGCATTGCTCCCCTTGGCATCTGGTCTTCTCAGATAATCTAGGTAGGAGACCCAGCCTGCAGTTGCAGCAGGAGAGGGGAAAGCTGGGTTGGCCATCAGTAGCTGCCATGGTGCTGCTGCAGCTTTCTGGAGAGCTGCCCAGGAGGAATAACCTGAGGTTTTGTGGGAGACTGTAGTAGATAACGCTCTTGTCCTGCTATATGTTGCTTCTGCATGATGTCTGGATTATGCCTCACGATTGTCACTCCCTTCCTGTCTTCTCCTTACTCCTGTAGGATGTTAGCTGGTAACCACTCTCTTCCAGACCTGAGAAGTTGTTATGTTCAAGGAATTTCCATTGAGAGCATTCACAAAGCAAGAGAGGTGCTCTTTCACCTGCGAGCAGCATGTCATGCAGACAGCGTGGTCAGCAGCAGGCTGAAGCTGGGTCTGATGGGTCCATGGCAGTATAGAAGCAGCAGTAAAAATAGGAATGAATTTCAAAGGCAAGATATATTGTCTCCAGAGCAGGTTTTATTTTGTTTGTGCCCCTTGGTGTAGTTTCAAAGTGCAGTTGCAATGGTTCAATGTGAAGAATTAGTTGTCTTCCACGAAGAAACCACTGCTAGTGGAAGCCATTCTGTAAAGTGGTCCAGCAGTAGCTATTTATACCAGTGACTGATTTATGCTGTTTGACACGTCTCCTGTTACTCAATTAGCCATTAACCATTTGCAACAGGGATACAGTGGGATACAACGCGTATAGGAAGAAAAGACAGATTGCTTTGGTTTGAGCAATTGCCTTCTTTTTAGGGCTTTAAACTAAACTAGAGGAGATTAGACTAAAATCCAGAAAAGCATTTCTATTTTCCTCATGTCTACACCTTTCTTTGTCGCAGCTAGGCCAGGCAAATCTTTAAGAACAAACCTCAACCGAACAGCTGATCAATGAAGAGGCTAGGAGCTGGTTGCTGGCAGAGATCATCATTAGGTGACTCCACTAAGTCTGAAAACCTTTTCAAGGTGTAGCTTCATTTCTGTCACTTTGTACAAACATGCTGCATCTTTAAAGACCCTTGAGGAAAAAGGGCCACTGAATGGAGGCACTGTGCTGAGATTCATAGCCTTGGTTGGACTCCCAGCTATCCCCCAGCATCTCTGTGATGCAGACGAATCAAAACCCTCAGAGGTATTTCAGTGCCAGCTCCCATAGATATGAAGTGGAGTTGAAGGGCAGAACTCCTACAAGGCTGAGGCTCTCCTTTTACTGTTTCTGAAATGAGGATGCTTCTCTCTCTTTCTCTTGTCCTGGCTTTTTGAACTCCAGGGGTGTGCCTGTGTGACACATTGCGTCCTGCCGAGAAGCAGGGTGTAACAGCGGTGGCATGCTGCTCGGCGTGCACATCTCATGTCTTTGAATATCGGCACGTGGCAGTGTGCTGACGTACCCTCCGGTCCTTAGCCTGTCTCATGGGGAGTGCTGTAGCTTTGCTGTCGCAACCTCGCTCTGCTGAGCTGGGGCAGAAGCAACCTGCCCCTGGTTGATGTGGTATAGCCGAGAGCAGACCCATTTAATTGCAGGCATTACCCAGTTTTTATAGTCATTGCCATCTACTCTGACGTGCTCAGTGTTTCCCTGTGATGCTGACTGTGCCGTGAAGGCTCATGTTGCTTCCTCACATCTCTACTCTGCATGTTTTAGGAGGAGTTTCCTCTTACACATGCCACGTTTTTTCTTGTCTCATCATATGGTGTGGACAGCATCTCTCTGGTGACTTCGTGGGAAAAGTCACAAATTCAACTTCCATGTTGTGCTGCTAAAACACAAAGTTATGTCAGATGTAGGTTATTCCAGGGCCGATACTCCTCCTTCTATCAGATCGAGAAGAACTAGGACAGTGATTCCATGGAAGGTAAATCTAGTTTAGGCATCTAACTTTGGATTTTAAAAAAATCCATGGTCATATGACACAAAGTGCTACTACTAGCAACCCTGCTGACTCAAATATAGTTAAAAATTTTAAAAGGATACCTTTGTCCAGGAGTCTGTGTGCTGGATCAAGTATTGCCATCCTGATTTCACCATGGATCAGGCATCACCTTTCCCCCCACAGCCAAGAAAATATTTCTTGCCAGTTTGGTCCTGCCCAATTCAAATAAAATATGTGTTGCCAGAAGATACAGCAGAGTGGTCATCCTATGTTAATGAATATTAAACTATGGCCTGATACTTTCGGCATTTAAAAACATTCTTCATGGCCTGATACCAGTGTGCATTTCTTTCATAGATATGAAATTATTTCACCAAAGGACGCTGATGCTCTCATCCTTCTGTGACAGGTAGTGTAGCTGAGATATGCCCTGACTTCCCCAGTGTCCTACGATAAACAGGGTCAAAGCCAGGTTTAAAATCTACAAAGCCATTCTGTGCTCTGCCAACGAAGTAGTCATGCTTTCTTCTCTGGTTTAGAGCTGCACACTTTTCACCCCAGATCTACCATATTGCAGACTTCCAATTGCAATATGGCGTGTCTGTGTGTCTGAAACAAAGTTGATGTGGTTTCTGGGAATACTACTTCTAGGTAGCAAAAGCTCCACCTGGATGAGTGGTGACTAATGGAGAGAAAGGGAGAAATACCTCTACGTGCCTTGAAAAGAATCACCTAAACTAAAACAAATGCCTTTCCAGGGAGGATAGTAGAACTGTAATGACCTGTCTTGCTGGGGAGGCTGGTCAACACTCCGTGATGCTTGTTGTGAGCTGATTTAGTAGGTTCAAGTGAGACTTTATTGCAGTTTCTGTGCCTTTTCCCTTCCCACCGGTAGGAAAACGTTCATTGCTTCTGCTGTGAATGCAAGCCCAGTCTGGCGCCACTGGTTTCATGTTCATAGCTGTGTGACTTAATATCCACTGCATAACTGAACTACGAAGTAGGTTAAGATCCTTGTAAGTGAGACTTTTATTATATGCAATGTTGCTCCACCATAGACTGTAATTGGATTTTTTTTTTTTATTGATTATGTGGTTAACTTTCCTTTTCACAGCAATAAATCTCAGTCAGCATTTAACTTTATAAAGTGAGGAGGAAAGTATCAGGTGAGGATTGACCCTTTCCGCATTCCTCCGCCTCCCTTCTTTCCCCCTCCCCCTTCTGTTTCTTTCTTGGGTTGACACTGTCTTTCCTTACAACTTCTGTCAGGTGAACTCGTGGCAGGGCTGTGGCATCGCTGACAGCTGAGCATGGCAGGGATCTCTCAGGCAGGCTTGACAATGCAAGCCCCATTCAGAGAGGTTTCAGAATTTGGCTTTAGCTGGTGCCAGCAATTATGAAAGACATACTCAGCTTTAAGCACTCAAGTGCTGATGGACAAAGTGCTGGTTTAACAGATCTGTCTAATGGGGAGCAGGTGAATAAATACACGATTAGAGAGTCCTTCACAATAACAGCCTTATTATCACATATTATGTAGAGTTTGAATTCCTTGAGGTTTTTTTCATTCTTTTCTTCAACTGATGATTGCAATTATATTTAAAAATACGTATATGATTCCCAAAATTTCTACTGATGCAAAAACCAGAGTGTACAAAAATACGCAGGATTGTTCTTTATTCTTTCCAGGTCATCTGAGGTTACTAACAGGCAGATTTTGTGTGGTTGAAAGCACTAGTCATTCTCATCAATTTCAACAAGTACTAGCAAAATTCAGGCTTTCAGTGCTGATTGTGAGTTTTGTATGTACTAAGGATGGGGGGAGACACTTTCGTTGCAAGATGTACAGATAACTTCTTTCTTTATTTTTCTAATTGAGTACAAGGAAAGCCTGTGTGCAATCAGAGAACAGATTATATTCCCTTTACCAGTGATGCCCTGACAAGAGGAAGCTGTGTTTAGCAGAACAAAGGGGTATATAGATCACTTGGAGTAAAAAGGTCAATAGTCTCTATCCCTAATGCTGCATTTGTAATACATTTAGCTCTTAATAGCCCTCCTTTGTTGGCCTAATTAGGAGGTAAAGGATACATTTATGGATGGTGCTGATAGCACAGGTAATGAGGGTCCATTCCAATGATGGGGTTTTGAATCCAGGTCTGATCTGGAGATGAATCACTTGAAAAGGAAGCTGGAAATGGTGGGATCATTTGGTGCCCTTAATATTTTCTGTAGAAACCTCTAATGAACAACTCGGTGCCCTTCAGAGTCATGGCCTTATTTTACAGCTGGGGAGGGTATCTTTCTTTGTTCTTTGGCAACACTTTAATATCAGTCACACCAATATAGTCTTAGGAGCTACAAATGAATTGGATAGTCTCTGTTTCAGTCTCCAACTTGAAACGCATTGGCTTCATTTTCAGAGGGAATGAATGCTTCTAGCCCCAGTAAAAAAAAGAAATTAGAGCTGTAGGTTGTGAACACCAGCTGTGCAAACCCAGTTAAAGGTATTGCAGGCATATCTGACACTGTCCACTGAAGTCTGCTGGTGTCAGAACCAAGAGCTTTAGCTTAGGAACAAGGGGTACCCCACTTTTTGATTCCCTTTGCCCATTTTCTCCATTTTGCTTTCCTAGTTTGAGGGCAAATAACTGCAATGTCGACCATGAGCTTTTAATCAGAAAGACCCATTAAAATGGCAACCTGTCTTTAAAATTGATACAGCAAAGGTTTATGTTTTTTGTAAACTGAACGAGTGGAACCAAATGGCAAGCTGACTTTGTTCAAGGGCATTCACCCAAGGGTGAGTAACATCTGTGTTACCATACTACTTTCTAAAGAGCCCACCTCTTCCATTATACATCTTTTAATGCTGAAGGGAAAGAAACCACCTGCCTGCTTTATGAAGTGTTACTGTATGGAAGGTTTAGGTTTACCTGACAGGCCATTGTCCAAGATAGACGGGTTGGTGTGTGGACAAGAGCTGCTGGTGTTCAGTACTGGGGTAGCCACCGCCCAGGGAGCAGTCACAGCTCACCAACACCAGGCTGAGCACAGCACATCCTCACCCATACCAACCCATCTGCTGTCATCTGTGGTTTGGCAGCCACCCCAACATGTCCCACAGTGTTTGCATGCAGACCGATGGGGCATGGAACTGCTTTGGCCGTGATCCTGTGTGCAGTTGCAGAGACAGGCACTTTACAAAAGAGCTTGACAATGTAGGAGTCGCTCACTCTCCGAGGAATACCTCTTAAGTGAAAGCAGAGAGGAGATGGCTTTGCTGCTGCTGCTTTTCCTCCCTTAGGCTCTCTGACTTGACTCTTGAGAAGTCAGCTGGGAAACTGTATGACTCTACCCACTTGTCAGAAAAACACCTGCAGAGAGAGACAAGTCATGCCTTGTACCTTGGAGCCTGCAAAGCTCAAATCGATCTTGATCCCCGTAGACTTACAAGATACTGAGCACATTGCGAGATGCTGTGGGCCCCCAGCTCTCTTTGCTTTCAGTTCCCAGTGGCCTCAGTCAACGCCACCAGGGACCAGCGAGCCTCCTGCGTGGTGGAAGCCACTCTAGGCAAATACATTCGTGCTTTGTTGTGACAAACCACTACTTTGTTCCTGCAAGGCTGCCTGCGTTATGGCTCCCCATCCTGATCCAGGGCAGGAAAAACACCTTTCTGTATTGTTCAGAGATCTAAAAAACATCGCATCTCTTCTGCAGCAATTCTTTCACACCACCTTGTCTTTCTTTTTTTAAAAAATTTTATTTCCCATTTTAAATCATGCACGGTATAATACAATAAAGCAGTAAATCATGCAAATTGGTCTAGGTTACATTTTGAAAAATGTTAAGAGGAAACTGTTAAGAGACCCGTTTCTGACAGGCAATGCATTTTAAAGTTGAGGGATTTGAAATATTTCAGCAGTGGACCTAAAACAGCATTATAAATTAGTTCAACTTATCAGCCCAAAACAGAATTATTCATCTTCCAAAAGGGTATTTCATGCCCGCTAGGCCCAAACGATCGTTCACCTTCATTCTTGCCCTGCTCTAAGGGTAGGTCTCACTTTACTGAATTCTCCTGATTCATTACTGTGTGTTACTTTATGAATTTTTTATCAGCATTTTAATAGCTCTTTCAGATGATTGAATGTAACTGATTCTTGTAGCAGAACACTGATTGAACAGAAAGACAGTAATGTATGTCGTAGGGGTTAGCTCCAAGCTAAGCAACACAATTTTTACCTACAAGATGTGCTTTCTTTCTTATCCCCCCTCGCCCCCATTTTTTTTTTCCTTTTTTCTGCAGACAAGAGGCAGTGTAGCTTCTTTTTTAGAAACAGGAACATCTATAAACACCCCAGCATCAGCTTCAACTATATTGCTTAAGTGAATCATGGATTTCAAGTGTCAGAAGAGCAGGTTATATCAATTTCTGAAACATTCTTATCTGTCAGATTTCTTACCATCAAGCCACGGGTACACACTACGTTGGCTTTGACAGCAAAGCCGCTATGAAGGCTTCGCACCCTCAGTGTCCCATCAGTGGCTCAATGCCCGTGTTTGCCACCCTTCCCGTTGTGATGACTCTGGCTCGTGGAGCAGGCTAAAACCAGATCACTGAATTAAGCAAATTAAAATATCCTCAGGTAAAAAAAAATATTAAAAAAAAAATAAAAAACAAACAGAAAAAAACCAAAACCCACCCCAAAATTAATGATCTGTTCTTTATGCTGTCCTAATGGGTAGTATGGATATAACTGAGGAGACTGTGGTGTAAAAGTCCCAGGGTGGTGAGGACGAGGGGGATCGTGCTCCCTCCATCCCTGTGTTGGCCCTAGAGCCCACAGAGCCCTTTCTGAGCCCTTTCAGCCAAAGGAAAACTATCCAGGTTTTTTTGTGGACTGTCTCTGCCAGGTTTGCACACCAAGGCCTAGCCGAGGTTCACATCAACATAGGGCTTGCACAACAAGTGGGGCTTTACAGCCATATGTAATCCCATCCAGATTACATGCTCCAATTTAAAGTTGATTAGATCTCTCTCTTCTTCTCCGTCCACTCTCCTGAAGGCAGTATGTTGTCTTCCCTGCAAATGACACGTTTACCTCCATCCACAGTTGGCCCATTCTATCCAGTAATGTTAAAACTGTCATTTCAATGAGGTTTAAAATCATCAAGAGTCTTTTAAAGAGTTACCAGTGGGGGGAAGGCGCAGAGAGTCATAACACTGGTAGTCAGTGGAAGCAGTGTGTGTTTTGTTAGGAAGGTGGAATCAGCACCTCTCAGTTGGACACATTTTCTCTCTGAAAAGCTGGCAAAATACTTGTCTTGCCAATTCCCTTGTTTTCTTTGTAGTTCACAACACCATCATAATGTGAAATGTGATGACAACAGAGCTCAGCAGAGCGAGCTGGCTAAGGCCAGAACAAATGTAGCTGAACGACTCTTTCTGTTTTTCCTAAGACCTTGGAAATTTCCAAACATTAGTTTTGGGTCCTGTATTTGAAAAGACTTCTTAAGTCTATTTTTTCCCCCTTCTAGTTTTCCTTGCTTAATTCACAGTCACATTAAAATACTTTCCCACTCTGGACATGAATGGCATGAGGTTGATGGGTTTTTCTCAGCTGTAGACCTGTGTTGGCAAAGGCTGATGACCTGCAGTACAATCATCCCTATTCATAAACCGTGGCGTGGGGAGAGGCGGGTGTGCGTGCTGAAGTTACTTTGCCCGTAACACTGAGCGGGTTTGAGTTGTGGAGAGGTCCTCTAGGTGAAAATTGCTCCCTAGTAGAAGTCCAGGGGAAGGCCACAGGACAGGTCGAAGCTGGAGCTTCAGTGATGCTTATGTGGTGCCCAACATGCACTTCGGGGATTTTCACAAGGGAATAAACAAGTCTAAAGAGGAAGGTACTGGTTTTACATGCCACTTCCCAGAACCACAGGATGGTGGGTGTTGGAAGGGACCTCTGGAGACCATCTAGTGCTAAGGCAGGGTCACCTCACGCAGGGTGCACGGTGGCATCTGGGGGGCTTGACGGGGTCCAGGGAATGAGACCCCACAGCCTCTCTGGGCAGCCCATGCCAGGGATCTGTCACCCTTGAGGTAACACAACTCCTTCCTCGTGTTCAGATGGAACCTCCTGTGTTGCAATTTGTGCCCGTTGCCCCTTGTCCTGTCACTGGGCACCACAGAAAAGAGCCCAGCCTCTTTCTCCTGATGCCTGCCTCTAAGCTATCTGTAGGCTTGGATGAGCTCCCCTCTCAGCCTTCTCCTCTCCAGGCGGAACTGGCCCAGCTCTCGCAGCCTTTCCCCATCAGGGAGATGCTCCAGTGCCCTCATCATCTTTGTAACCCTCCACTGGATCCTCTCCAGTAGGTCCCTGTCTCTCTTGCACTGGGGAACCCAGCACTGGACGCAGCCCTCCAGGTATAGCCCCACCTGGGCAGAGCAGGGCGGGGGGATCACCTCCCTCCACCCGAACAAAAGTCTGCACCGGAATAAAGCAGCTGCATGTTCTCTGGCCAGAATGTACCGTGAGTGTTACAATTTTGCTTTGTAATAATGATAACAATAATATGTGCACGAGCGAAAAGTGTTGTAGGATTCCTTGAAGCTCAAAAGGGTTTCCTCTGCTCTGTGGCTTTACTGATCTGCTGCAGAACTGGAGCTGGCAATGAGACATATTGACAAACCATTGAGTTGTGGAAGAAAAACTCTGCATCCAGGTGAATATTTCTAGGTATCTATTAATGCTGCACTTTACAGATGACTCTGAATGTGCAGCATAATTCAGACAACTGCTAAGTTTCTCATTCTTATTTTTTTATACGCATTTGTTATGCTCATAGGGAAGAAAATAGAAGGAGACTGTGAAGCTGCAGCTGACACATAGACAGTTCCTAGAACGAGCATTAAGACTCGTTTTCCTTATGGTTTTCTCTCTTCTGGTGCTCTATGAAGAGAACTACATTGCGAGCAGAGCCACAGCAAGACATTTTGATGTTCAGAGCAGGTCCTTGCCTGTCATTCCAGCTCATTCCAGTCATCCCCTCCTCCTGTGTGAATTGTGCTTCCAGGTTTGGCCTCAGTGTGTTTGTCCTCTTTTGGCAACCTTCTTGACCCAGTCTGGTTGCAGCCCTGCTGTAGGTTGTTTTCCATGCAACTGTCACGGATAAAAAGGCCTCTTCATTAATGAGTCTAGTTTAAAAATGTTTTTCTTGTTCATATTTTGATGCAAATTACAGTTTTCAAGTCCTTTCTGGATCATATTGCTTAATCTCATTTCCTAAAATAATTTCTAAAGCATTCTCTGCCCAGTGATGTAGCAAGGCAGGGGCTGAAAGAGAGGCGGTTGCTCCAGCCCATCCGTCAGAGTGCAGTGCTGGATAAAGGGAATCAGAAAGGAGTGTGAGCCAGGCCGCCAGGGTGAACCTCCCTGAAGCTTCCAGAGTGGGTTTGGCAACGGAAGCCTTTATTCTTTTTCACCTCACTTAGCAAGGTTGCTCCAGGTACTGTAACATCTCCTGATGGCCTCATCCATCCAGTGATTTCTACAGGTTGTCCCTTCCTCCTCTGTTCTGTGCCCGTGTCAGCTCAAACACTGGGACAAATTACTGCGAGGCAAGCTCTGCTTTGCAATTTGTGGCATGCCTTGGCTGACACCAGTGCCAGATGGTTTTCAGGGACAATCCTTGAGCAGATCCAAGAGTGTGTGACCAGCATACAGAGCTGGTTTTGAACAGCACCGTACGTGCTGGCAGAGAGAAAAACTCACATTGAGCTTATTGGCAGGGGCATTGGAGCTCATCTAGTTCCTTGCTGTCCGACAGGCCGGCCGGGAGATGGAGGCTGGCTCACCTCTGGGGGCCTGCGGCAGGGAAGGACGGCAGGACATGCCAGCAGGCTCCTGCTGACAGAAGATCAACGCTCTGGCTGGGCTGGGGGAGCCTCAGCCAGCAGGGACATTGCTTCTGAATGAGGTGCTTCTCGTGTGGAAGTTGCGCGGTGGTGTGCAGCCAGGAGAAGAGAGTGCTGCTATTTCTACCCGCTAGAAGCGAATAGTGCAGCAGGCACAGCATGTTGGCATGGGGGGGGGGGGGTGGACGGATGGGAAGGACCACCTTTCGAGCCGCCCGTCGGTTGGCCCTGCAGCCCAGAACCTGCAGAGCAAGGCAGCACCATGCTGGTTGTCTCCTTTCCCAGCTCTACCCTCAGCAGCTAAGCAACAACTAGGGATGGCGACGTCGGCTCTCACCGTTCCAAGGTGTACTTAGGGTGGCAATGCTTTGGTTAGGACTGCAGTGGTTTTCAATTAAATGAGGGTTGTGAGTGCAGGTCGTAAAGCGGGCCCAAGTCCTGAAGTCCCTGTGTCATCTTTGCTTGGCTGTCCTCAGAAGCAGTGGGGCTTGTGCTTGGGTAAATTCTGAGTAAGAATTTGAAGAGGAGGCCACGGACCTGCGTTCCTCTGGAGCAGAGCCTCCCATGGATACTGCCTTTGCCCTCTCCTCTAAAGTTTTTGTCATTCTGGTCTGCCTGGCAATGATATTTTATGTCTGGCATTACTTCAATAATAAAAATAAAAAAGGGGGAAAGATTGCTTGATAGCTGTGTATATATTTGATACAATCTCCTTTTGCTGAGTGTAAGGCCGTTGGAGGAACGGGTTATCTCAGGGCTGCAAACCGCCATTCTATTAGTCTGTTTGAAGTTATCTAGAAAGTCTGTTTGAAATATAGCCGCCTTCTCCCCCTCCCGCTCAACCTTCCTTCCCCTTAAATATATTTTCAGGCCCAGATCAAAACAAGACTGTACTGCAATACAAAAACATTGTTTAAAATGTCTTTACTCTGAGGTTTTATTTTTAGCCTGCTCTGGTAAGTGGGACTGGTCCAGCTTGATTCTAACCTTTATGCAAATTTAACTATAATTCAGCACAATATTTATAAGATTCAGAGTTAATTAAATCCCAGTGGAGATCAGACCCTGTATGACCTCATTACAGTTATACACAACCACCTAATTTCCCAGAACAACCGCGGAGTGGAGGGTGCGCTAATTTAGGGAATGTATGGACATATGTACTGTCTAGATGTCTGTCTGTTACAGCTGAAATGGCAAGATTACTGCTTCTCACTTTAACGAACTCTTATTGAAAATCACATTAGCTTTTGTTAATAGACTCTTTTTTTGTTCCGCTGGATCTTTAATCGATAGAAATAAAATTAAAGAGACATTAATTATCAAGCCCTGAGTTCCTGAGCTGGAAGGCATTTTAGAAATGCAAAGTATTATTATTACTATTAATTTTATTAGATAGACCTCATTTTTTCCCTTACCTAATGAAGAATTTAGGTGGATTTCACCTGTGTGCACAGGGGCTACTAGCTCGAGGCCCCTTGTATCTCTGAAGTCTGGTTCGGGAGGCTTCAGAGTAAGGCTTTGGTGATTCGTGGGAAAGTTGCCATCTGTGAGCAGCGGAAAATTAAATCACTCTTTGTGTCCTTTAGTACACATGATCTGGTATGTACAAAGACACGTATGTGTGTGCAAACGTGTGGGGGTTTTTTATTTCATTTTCCATCTGAAAACTTCAGGTCTTGTATGTTTAGTCTTCTAGGTTTTTGCCTGTTACTGCTGTGGATGTGTGAAGGGTGGGAGTGGGTATTGCTCAAAAGAACGTTCATAGGAAAAACTGCATTACAGGGAGCACGAAGGAAACATTGTGTTTGAGTATCTTGTAGTCCAAAGTTGACTGAGAACATGATTGGATTGTAAATGGATTTCACTGCATTTGGATTGATCTCATTTGGGACAAAACTTCCCTGCTTCTTTTCCTATGAAAATGAAACACTATTATCTAGTAAAAATATGGAGTTACAGTTTGGAATTCTGTCATGCACATGGAAAAAGAGTTGCTTATGGGGTTGGTTTTTTTTGGTGTTGTGGGGGTTTTTTGTGAAAAAAACCCAGCAGGAGTGACTACAAGAAACTGTTTTTCAATCTGCAACCCCCCTGTATTTTCATAATCATATTCAGAACAGAATCTTTTGTTTTCATATAGGAAAAAAACCCTCCCTTGGGTTTTTTGTTGGTTGGTTGGTTGGTTTAGTTTTCCTTTAGTTTTCTTTCAGTTTCTTTCACACATGAAAAGGATGAAAGGTAGGAACAGGAGGTTCTGCTTTGTCAACATAGGTTTGCAGTTTCAGCACGTAAATATTTTCACCAGTTTATCCACAACACACATATATATTCCCACTAGCGATCCCACGTGCTGTGAGAAGTCAGCATCCTGCAGCGTTTCAATCTGATCTGCTTTGCATTGATCCATTACACAGTTTAATCAATAGTGCAAGGGCACGTGTGCAAAGTTCTTACGGAGCTGACAAAACAAAGCATGTACTTGAGTTTGCTAAACAATAACGTTATTCCTTTATGTGATGTTAGAGACAAGAAAATAAAATTGCCACGATCTGTGTTTGCACCAGGGAACGGACAGCATTCATGATCATTTCTTTGTTATTCCTGGATATGAGTTTGCTCAAGTCAGATGAAAGGGGAGGTAGAATGAACGTGGTTTTGATGATCAGGAATGACATAGGCAAAGACAGAGCAAATAAAGGGATAGGAACTTTACGGAGCAATGAATGACAGAACCTCTGATCTCTGTGCCCCAAACTTTGTATGATAGAAAAGGCAGCTTCAATCTGTTCTATTTAGTGTGAGCTAAGCACAGCCCTCAGGCTATTTGTAAGCTGCCAGGGAGCTTTGCATTGCAGAAAGTTTGGGCACCTTGCTGAATTTCGTGGCCGTAGCTGTGCTGCAGGATTTGACAGTTTAAAGGATAGAAAAGGGTGGGAAGTTTCTTAAATAGCTTTCTGCCAGATCAGGAATAGTACCCATATGCAGGTCAAAACTGCTCCGTGAATGGGGATTTCAAACTGTGGCGTCTTGGTTCCCTTCCTCCAGGAACAAACTAAGCAGTGATTCTGTGCTTGGGATGCAAAATACCAGGAAAAGACCAGTGGATGAAGAATATCATCGACACTAGTAGACAAACACAAAAACAAAAGCAAAAAGCACAGCAGGCCTGAGAGGACAAAGTATCTTTAAAAGAGAAGCACCCTTTAAGAGCTTTCTGAGGGCCTGTGGGGATCTTGTGGTGGATGGGGGTTTTTTTGGGGGGGTTGCTTTACGCTGCCTTCAGAGTTGCTCTAGTTCATTAATTTTTAACAGTTTATCAGTATGGGAAGATAAATCCCCCGCAGTCCCTTTTAATATTTTTTTTTCTTCTTTTCAAGTAAATGATTGATGAGTATCAATATAATTGTTCAATACAGAATGGTTGCTAATGTAGGGACCCTGTTGCCTGAGGGTTCCTACCATAGTCTATAACCCCACACAGATTGTCTGGTTAAGATCTTAAGTAGCCAAAGCTGTAAAAGTTTATGTATATGTGTGGGTGGGGAAATAGAGAGAGTTTACGAGTAAGCAAGGCACATTTCCATTAATCATGTTGTTTTCCTTTTCGCTGCTCGATTGGGCAATTCGTTCTTAGCTATGCAACTTGGGTGGGGAAGAGTTTCTCTGTGTTAATATTTGCCTCTGGAAATGAGGGCGCAAAGCTTTGCTGTTCCATGGAAGGAGTCTCATCGAGGAGAAAGTGTGGTCTGCTGGTTGAGGCACAGAGCAGGGCTTTGGCTGATCTAGGTTCTGTTTTCATCCCTGCTGTGGATTTGCTGTGTGACACCAAACATGCAGTTTGGTCACCGACATGATTTCTTGAGCTCCAGTGTGACAGGGCGAGTTGTTGCTGCATCAGATGGACAGTGCGCTTCTGCTCCAGGGGCTGGAGCTCATGGCCACTCAAGCAGTCTTCCAATGGTCTTCACACCACTAAAACTCCTTTCACTTCAGATGCCATCATCAGTATTGAATTATTGTGGTTCCTCGGATCTCCAGGGACAGACAAGAGCCCCTTTCGGTACATGCTGAACAGTCACAAAACAAAGATAGTCCCTGCCATGATCTCACCATTTCAGGAGGTAGCAAACAGATGGATGCACAGACACAAGAGTATGCAGGGAAGCAACGGAGACAGCACTGGCCAGCACGCTGGTGGGTGGTCTCAACACAGCAACCACCAAACTGCTGTCAAGGATTTTTTGGTTTCATTTAGTATCTTGGGTCTTAAAGGAAAACAAAGTGCCGAGCTGCATGGGAGCTTGACAGGTCCCAGCACCGTTGCAGGGGGGTGAGGGCTGGGTGTGCAAGTCCCACACACACGGTGTGAGGGTTACAGTCTCCATAAGGTAGGTTGTACAGCCAATGTGATATTAAATTAAACAATACATGATCTAATGTCTTCACTCTTTAAAGCAAAGCTGAGATGAAAAAGGCTTGGACATCTTCCTAGATGATTACTGCTGTGGAGATGCCAGTTGGGATTCGTACGTGTCAGGTTTGCAACGTGTGAGTCGAAGCAGAAATGAAGTAAATACAAATATTGTCTGGTGTTTCTTTGCATTTGGAGATCTCCAGTACTTAGGTTTTTAAAGGACAGATCTGTCATAGGTTTTAAAAATAGATAATGAAAAAACCAGTGCTCCCCAACAGAATAGAAGTGAGGTTTGCATTTCAAAGTCTGCATCAAATTCTTAGAATAATGTATATTTTTAGTAAATAGGGAAAGTTTCTTTGGTAGAAGGATAACTCCTATAGCAACTGTGTACTTTGTGCAGATGTTCTACAAAGAAAGAATTATTTTCCCCGCTAATACAAATGCTGAGATACACATATAAAATACTGTTTGGCACTTCTGTATTACAGCATTTCAAATTTTCAGAGCCATATATTGATTGATTCCTCCACATTTCATTAATCTTGTAGTTTTTCAGTATTTTTGTTCCGCTTCTCTGAATGGGGTACTAAAACCCCATCCCGTTTTCACTCACTTAAGGTCACCAAGTGAAGCCCTGACTTTCCAGTTTCTGTGATCTGTACAGAGACCTCTAAACCAGGCTACCTCATACTGCACAGAGGTGGGAAGTGATCTCATACGGGTAAGGGGCAGAAGCAGAAACAACTTTATAGGTGGCAAAGGAAGCATTAAAAAAATCCATTTGTGGGTACATATTCTCTCCAAACAGATGAGGCAATTAAAGGAGAAAAAACGACAACAAAGGAGAAGCAGAGTCTACTAACATTTGCTCAGTGTGAATCTCAGATTTCTCTGTGGGAGTTATTTAAATTTACACCAGTGAAAGAGGCAGCAAAAGTGACTTTCCACAGCCCGATGCCCCACATCTCCTTCTGCCGTAAATTAACCTGCTTTCCCAATGACTTCACTGCACTAACTCCCTGGAGCCGTTGCTGAGATGACAGAACTAAGCGTTGGTGTCTGGTGCTGGTTCCTCAGACCTGGCTCTGGACAGAGTTTTAGGAGTGATTAATTCCTCCGTTCACACTCGGTGCTTTGCATGGACAAACAGTCCTGTTTGCTCACGTGAGATGAATTGCAGAATCAAGACCCTGCAGTTTGCCCGGTAGGGAAGGGCAAGGTTGCTTCACTCTTTGGAGATTGTTTTTTGAGAAATCGAAATTATAAAACTGTTCATTTTGTTTAAAGAAAGATTATGATCTCTGGAAGAAATACAGTACTGGGAGCAACGATGCACGCAGTGCTTGGAAACATTCGGCATATTGGACCTCACTGAAAAAAGCCTCTCCCAAACAATGCACCAACCATTAAATAAAAATACTCACTTAGCCTGGAGCAGCAGAATTATTTGGAAAAAGTAAGTCTTGCAAAGATAAACAATTGGCTTAGTTTAACCAGCCTAATACTTGTTACACAGCTGCTATCGATCCGCTTGTGCCGTTGCCAGAGAGAGCTGTGATGGATGGCTGTCCAGCCGGGCCACGGCACGGGCTGGGAGCAGGGGAGCCCCGCACTGGGAGCTGGGGGGGGCAGCGCACCGGGGGGCACTGGCAGCACGGCCGCCTCGCTGGGGACCAGCACCTCCAGCCTCCTTCCAGCCTGGTGAGGGGTTTGTGATGTACAGAACCCAAACACGTATCAATGCGGGGAAATGTTATAGGTTTATGAGGAGAGTGATTAAAAATGTATCAAAGAGGCTTGTAAAGCTTATGGTTCAAGTTAACTGTATGAAGTAAACAGCCTTTAAGTGTCTCTTGGGACTGTGACAGATAGTCTGTGGGTGTTACTGCAACATGGTACTAGTGATTGTTCTGGCCATCCCAAACTAATCACCATCTGTGTGTATGAGCCTCTTGGGAGCTCCTGGTTGTTGGACAATCATGGTTGTTAGCATTTTTAATCAGTTTCTGTGCAGCACAGATAGAAACCGTATGCTCCAGCCTTTATTTTCCCTACTCGTGGAGAATTACTTATTGCAGCACTAAAAAGGGGACGTGGGAGTTCCTGCTGATTTTAGAGGGTCACATTTACCTCGTGCACCCAGTGGTGGTGACATATCCCTCAGCGTTCCCTGCCCCTGCTCTGAAGCGCTCCGGTAAGAATTACACTCTTGTTTTGCTGCTGGCAAGGTAGATGGAGGCGTGAGTCCTTCGTTCCGCCCGGCAAGCGC
Source organism: Falco cherrug (assembly GCF_023634085.1). Lineage (NCBI taxonomy): Eukaryota > Metazoa > Chordata > Aves > Falconiformes > Falconidae > Falco > Falco cherrug. Next base: position 102,866,332 of record NC_073697.1, on the reverse strand, counting down.
CGTCCTCCCCGCGGCCACGCTTCCCGTGCCGCTCAGAGGCGCTGACACAAATGCATAACACTCGGGATCACGGTTGGGGAGATGGAGTTGGGGGGTTTATTGTCCTTCTTGGTAGTGAGAAATAGCTGCTGAAGTAGGAAGAACCAGAGCAGATCATTGCCTGAAGCAGGAGGCTATGTGCAGTTGAAGTTATAGGCCCTGGGAGAGTTCCCAGCTGTACTTGCCTGGCTGTCGATGCAAGAGACACTGCAGGCGAAGATGGCTCCAAGAAGTGGAGGGGCAAAACAGCGAGGGAAAAGGATGACTTAGATCCAGGCTTTGAGGATCAGAGTCGATGCTAAAAAGAAAAGGCTCTTCTCTCATTCTGTACTGAAGTGCAGCTCATCTCGACAATTAAGCCTTTAAGAATTAAAATCGGGGGCCCTGGACCCACGCTCCGCAGCCGTGTGACATCTGTGCAGGGTGGCTGGAGAAGCGCCGCCGTGCCGGCTCTGCCGGAGCTGTGCACAAGCGGAACCGGCTCCTCACGTGCGAGTCTGCAGGCAGCCCGGCCCAGAAAGTGCTGAATTGTCAAACCTGGCAGCAGCTCTAGTGCCCCCGGTCCCCGTTGCCCTTCCCCAGCCCAAGATTTAGCTGCTAAGTACCAAACAAAGGGCTGGGAATGCGCGGAAGAGAAGGCAGTTATTGTACACTGGAGGTGAAGAGGGGAAAAGAGAGGAATAGCGAGCAGGCTACGTTCCCTCCTGTTAAAAACAAGCTGGAGCTCTTGCCTCAAATGAAATGTCTTTCTTTTTTGTTTTCATTATCAATGTTGCCATCAGTTTGCTTGAGCTCTGCTCTCCTTTTCTTTCCTTTTTTAAAAAACTTGTGTAGGGCTTCTTATTAATTTTCCTTTAGCTGTGAGGGTGTAAAGCCAAGGGGCGGTGCGCTGCTGGTGGTTTTATTATTAGTTGTTGTTGCTGTGTCTGTGCATCTGTGTGAACAGGAGCAGGTTTTGAAGAATGAATTAGAATGAATAGAGCAATTTTCCGGTGCACAGACAGGTGGCCTATTTGAGTGGGGAGGGTAAGCCGTTCTCTGCATCGTTTGGGTGATGGGACTGATATATTTATTCATGTTGATGTGACCGAGCAGTTCATTCTCTCCAGTCCCATCTATGAATTCTGTAAAGTCTAACACAAAAGAGTTTCGTAGTCAGTGTTGCAGTAGCCCGCAGTGCTGAAAGGCAGTCTGTGGCTTCCCACCCTTCTTTCTGGTGTTGGAAAGAGATGTCTCCCTGGAAGCTGTATTCTGGTGCTCACAGACCCAATTGACAAGTAATTTCTGTTCTGTCTGTTGTCAAAAGGGACAGTTGTATGTGATTAGGTGTATATTGATTATCCAGTTTAAAACACAAACGTTTCCACGTAAACTGTGCTGTGCCTCCAGTCTCTTCCAAAGCACTGGTACGCTCCTCAGCGTCGTGCAGCAGAGGTGGGCTTTGCACTGGCTTGGGTATGGCTCGCTATTGCTGTCCCCCAGCCTGGCTCCCCAGGGTGGTAGGATTTGTAGAATACTAGGGAGTCCATTTAGGGTCTGAGAACTGCTGTCAGTCAGCCACCATCACCGAAATCGTACCGCACGTGCATTGACACCAACCTATTTAATTCCTTATGGAGTGGGCAGGATACTGACAATTCAGAGAGTTAATGACCCAAGTGGATTGTAAGATCCATAAACACCAACAGTGTCTCTCTTAAACACATGCATCTTTACCTGTCAGCCTTGACGAGCATTGCGAGCCTGTGCGAAATGAAAAAAACCACCTTTAACTGCTTCATATTAACTAAGATATTAGAGCCCTCGTGACGTTGCCATTGTGTCTGTACTGGAGAAAGCTTTGTTGATGGTAACGAAGCGTGCTCCCGGCTGCTGGTAACCCACATGTGCTTCTAAATTCATCACCGCTCAGAAAGCAGGAGGAGATCCTCTGGGTGGAATGTGGACTTGCAAACCTGCTTCTCCTGGAAACCACCAGGGCCTCAGCTTGGTGACTCAGACAGTGCGAAGTGTGCTGCATCTTCTTATAAAATTAAAACTGGCTTTTTAGTGCAGTGGCTAAGTCTGGCGACTCCGTTTCCTTCGTTTTTTCCTTGCAGTGAGGGAAGGGTTCCTCCACGCAGAGAGGAAGGGAAGGGTCAGCCCATGAGAGCAGCAGACCTCAGTGGTGAGGTGCCAGTTTTAGAGGCGCGAATGGCTTCTTGGCACGACGGGGTGAATCAGCCAACACGCGTTGCTGTCGTGCCTTCATCTCAGATCTAGACTGTGGTGAGGAAGCCACTCCCTGCTTTGTACAGGCCACTTTAAAAGTTTAGACAGTAGGGACTTGTCTTTACAAGTAAATTACACGGCACCAAAGGCATTCCCAGGCACTTGAGCAGGGTTGTACAAGGCATTGGAATGGTCTCTCTGCTGTGTCCCACACGTTCCTCGCATGGCCCAAGAGAATGGAGGCTTCCAGAGTGGTTCTCAGCCCCCCCCAGGCCAGCTCACCCCCTGCCCAGGAGCTTCCTCAGGGACATTTGACTTGCACAGAAACAAGTGTCTGCTTCTACCTCCCACCTCGTACGCTTCTGCCTCGTATGCCCTCGGACGCGGAGCAGGTCGGTCTTTGCAGAGAGCTTTCTGTAGCAACAGGTGGCAAAACATGAAAACAGCCTGCTCTAAGCAGTTGTGCAGAACCATTTAACCAAAATGAAATTTTGGTAGTGATATTTTTACCTTTTTTACTCCTTTTCCTAGGATTATGTTTTCAAAGTCACAGTCCTGATTCTTCTGTCGATATTCAGGCAAAATCAAAAGGGCTTGTATCTGAATTAGGACCCACAAAGTAGGTCCAAATGCAACCAGCTGTATCCACGTTGTCTGTCACTACGCATACAAGCCCATGACAGACTGTATTTGTTGGTTGTCAGACCTATATCACTGCAAGAAGGAATTTATTCTGTCCCGTACTTCTTCCAATTAAGCACTGGTGGTTGCTGCTGCTCCGACGTGTACTGATAAATGGATGTGGCAGGATCGACTGTGAATGTTTTGGCAGCAGCCCTCCTTCAGGTAGCTATTAACTTTATTTTTTAATATGAAATTCAGGCACTAAATCCAAGGAAAAAAAAAAGCATACATAATGTAGGTTAATTAAAATGCCTGTAAATGAACAGGTGACAGGTGCCGAGCCCCATGACAACCACAACTGGAGAAATGAAAGCGCAACAGACTATTAGGATTCCTGTGTTAATCAGGTAATAGTAACTTGGGTAATTACAAAATCATATGAAATCTTTTTTAAATCCCAAACCTCATTTATAGCCTTTTGGAGATAAAATATAAAATGTAGAGTTTCAATCCAAAAGGACTTTCTCTTCTCTGGAGCCCTCAATCTCAGATTTCTTCCATGGCTGACACAATTAAGGGTTGGGGTTTTTTCCTCTCCCCTCTCTTCAATTTTATTTTAATTAAGAAATATTAACTTAAAAGCCACCAAAGACTTTGAGTTTCTATCTGTTTGGCAGGTATTTGGTAGTCACTTATGTGTCCCGAGGCCTTTTTCTGTATAACAGGTAGAACCTGTCGTGTGCATCTGTTGGGTCCAAGAGGTGGAATTCATTTTCGTGCTGAGAAGCAGCACAGGGCATGTGTGAGATGAACCTGGAATAGACTGGAGGCTGCTCCATCTTCCCAGGAGCAATTTACACCACAGATGACTAAGAGGACTTCTGATTAAAATCTTTTTCCTATGAATATCAGGAAAGGTGGTGATACTGTTTCATATCTGATATGCAAATGACGACATGTTACACTCCTAAGACAATACGCTGTCCTTGCAGCCTTTCCCATACCGAAAAGCCCATCCAGATGTTGCTTCCCAAGAAAACAGTCTGAACCCTCCCGAGGAGATGCTTATAAACATTCCCTCTCTGCTTCTTGAGTTTTACTGTATAACCAGAGTCTTGATCCCAAGTACAAAGTTTATCAGAGGTGTTAAGTGCGTTGCCCAATGTCATTAATACAAATCAGTAAAGAAAATGAAAAATGAAACCTTCCAGACTTCTGCTGTAATTACCTAGGCACATGCCTCTCTCTGGATCTGTCAAAGAAGAAAAAAAATATTTGGCTGTAATTAGGGCTAGGAGCTAACGTGTCTGCTGAGAACCTGCACTAGGGTTCACTCTGTGAAGGACCCTTGGAGGCTGACTCAGCAGCTAGCATATAAGGATTATTCTTGGGGGGTTTTGTAAAATCCAGATATCAAGAATGCAAAACAGGATTTTTCATCCTTGTCCCTGCAATAGAATTTATTGCCCCTGGGCTATAGACAGCCAGACAAATAGAAACAGACTTTAACTTTCTTTCGTTGACTTGGAAGATGACAGCATGTTTTGTACATTTCTAAGTTGCAGCCCACATTAAAGGTCTTCATCTGCAAGGAAATCAGTGGGTTGATTCTTGGTACTACCCCGCTAACCCAGACAGTGACAGATCTCCCAGTTGCCCTCCATACCAGGAAGATGATGGCATTCATCTCCCATCAAGAGGAACAAAGGGAGCTTCCCTCCCTTTCCCTTTTCTGATCAACGCTGTTTGTAAATTAAACAAAGAAAAGGATGGCGCATTATTTTAGGAAGCTTTCGGACCACAAATTGAGTTCTGGATTAAAGGTCAGGATGGGAAATCTGCCAAGGTTTCCTCTCCCTACTGCTACTAATTGTCACTGCTTCAGTGGGGGGGGGGGGGGGGACACCAAACAACAAACCATCAAAAAACCCAAACAAACAAAAAAAACTGGATTAAGGAAAACAATAAACGCACTGATCAGAATAACAAGGAGAAAACGGAAATCAGGCTTCATCTAATGTTTGAGATCTGCCCTACATAGACACTATTGAATTCTACCCACCTCTGTGCCAGCCTCCCCTAGGCACGGGGGACAGTACTCATTTTGTTTGGGTTTTTTTTCCCTCCCTCACTCCTGCTGCCTCCTTTACTATTTTCATGTGGGCACAGCAGGCACCAAAGTGAATGCTGACAAGCACTGGCACACTTAAAAAAAATTAAAAAAAAAAAATTACTGCCACTCTCCCAGAGACTTCCATTATGTCTCCAGAGCCCTACGTTTTGCAACATAAAAGCGTAATCAAAAGAAATCATGCTTCGACTCAGTCAGGGACAGGGCAGAATAGTCCATTTAGCTTTATGCTAAAAAAGAAAATAATTGGACCAAAATTCGTTTGAAATAGGAGCAGGAAACAGTTTGTTTGCAATCTATTTCCTCTGGAAAACAGCAAACCCTATTAAACCCTCTTTGGGAGCTATTTATTTTGGAAACAAGTTCAACATTCTGCAAGCAGCACACGCACGCAGAAAAAGTTGTACCGGAGTGTAATCTTTGGAGGAAATGTCCATGTTTATCTGCATTGTAGTTGCAGCCAGCTCCCAGAAAAACAAGCTTTTCACATCTTTAGTGATAGGCTTGGCTACTTTTAGCACACTGCATCCCATCCACAGACCTGAAAAGGTAAACCCATCGGAAAGAGTTACAGGTTGAGGCAGGAAAACCAGCAAAGCCGAAGCATTCTTCCTTGGCCTCCCTCCTGCTCTTCTCCCGAGGAGCTCGTCCTCTGTGTTAGCTCTCCTGCCCTTCTCCCCTCCCCCACCTTGCAGAAAAAGAAAAACCTAAATCCATTAAACCACAGTCCTTGTTCTGGGTGGTTTTCCCCCTGTGCTGTTGCATGGCGTTCATGCACGTGGGTGAGCTGGGGAGATGGCACATAGCACACAGGCACCACAGAGCCGAGCCTTCTGTCACCACCGTGTGTCTTGACACCAAGTCTTCTCCACCTGCCAAAAAGTCCTCCCACTCGCAGCTCTGCTCTGGGCGCTGTGCCCCTCTCACCTGCTTCGCTCCCCTTCCCCGGAACAGAAGGAAAACATGAACCCAGAAGGGAATCTCAAGGCAAAACCAAAACAGAAATGCTATTAGTTTTCATCACGTTTCTGAGCACTCCTAGGCTGTGGAGACTGCTCGCTGTAACGTTTACCTCTCTTTCCAGTGGTCAAAATGCAGTAGGATGCTCGAGTGAATAGTTATGATGAATAATTTTCAGCTTGCACGTCGTGTTTGAGCAGTTTGGGAGTATTTAATGGCTGAGATACACCAGGTCAAGCTCCGGTGCTGATTTGCAATGGGAAAGGACCTCATGGCCTTATCCTGCTTCCTTCCTAAGGCCAGTGTTAGTGCCAGACACAGAGATATTCCTCTGCTGGACTTTTGTGTTTACTCATTTTTGGAGGATTTAATCAATACTCCTCAGTGTTGGCCTCAAGTTCATCCTCTGTTTGGTGGTCCCAGGTAATGCATTTTACATGTCAGTTTGGCTTGATGTCTTGTGCTAGCCCGGACTTGCTTTCCCTGGCACGCGTGGGTGCTGAGACCTCGGCACGGCTCTGGCACCCCATCGCCCGGGAGGCTGTAATGGGCCACGGCGCTGCCCAGCTTAATGTCCCCTTCCCATCTTCACACCTGGGAAGTGCTGAGTCCGTTCGGGTGCTGGATGTGTAGGTGTATACTCTTCGTCCAAGCCTGCTAGAAGGCATCTGCCAGGCCTTGCCATTTCCCAAGAGCTTTCCTGCTCTTCCGAGCCATAACCACGTCCTCCCCAGCTGCTGTAGCTGTTGGGTTATGATTACCCCACCTATTTTGATATTTGCATTCCTCTTAGCTGCCTGCTCCTGTCCCCGCGTCCCCCGATCTTCCTTCTCTATATAATTTCTCTTTATATTTAACCTTTAGATTTTTGAGAAAGGAGTATAATGTGTCTCAGCAGGATATCATTTGATTTCTGCTCACAGGAGAGGGTCCTACACTTCCCCACAATGTGCTTGTGATTTATGAGCTATTTCTCACTTAAGGGTTAAGTATGTTATCTCCTAGCCCAAATATCCTGTATTAGCAATAGAGCTGATTACCACTGTTTGTATCAGTCATCAGGATCCTTAAATAAAATGGAGAGCAGCTTGTTGGAAATCCTCATTTCATTGAAAAGCATGGTTTAACTTTAATAGGGTTTGCATATATATCGTAAATCAGCTCTGGAAAAGAAGGGCATATTTCTTTTTTTTCTCCATCTGATTGTTTTACACATTTCAACAGTGTGTAAAAACACAGCCTGTCATTGTTAATTTTAACCAAGGGGAATTACTTCTTGAAAGGCTGCAGTCGTGATTAAATGGAAAAGGTGATCAGTAGTGTAAATTTGGTGCTGATTAAATGCCGTCAGCTCAGATTCCTTATGCAAAAGAGGTACAGGGATTAGTCTGGCTGCTTTCGCCACGCAGACAGCATGAGCTCTTAAGCACACCTGATGCAGGAAACTTGTGCAACATTTGTTTTGTGTTTTAGCACAAGGGCAAGCCTGAAACCTGCAGTTCGTGGACTGACCTGATCCTCCTTTCCAGCCACAGGGAACCAATTCACTTGGTCTTCCCTACTCCCATGGGACTGGCATGGCAGTAACAAACAATCCAGGCTTTGCGACTTTAGGAAACGTGGTGTCTTCCCAAGCCATGAGGCAGGTGGTGTAGTTCTGCCGAGCTTTGAATGTGCTGTTCTTCATGTTAGAGAACGTGTTTCTTTCTTCTGTTAATGAGGGTCCTAATAATACTGGTGGAAGTTAACAGGAAGGGCCGTTCCTGATGCCACCTACCTCATCTGAAGGCTGCCACAGCCCGCGGTGTTGGCACGGCTCAGCACTGGTACCTGCACCAAAGGTGCAGAGCAGACAGCTGCCGTGTTTCTGACTACAGGAAAGGGACTGGGTTCTGCATTCGTAGGCAGTTGGGGTTGCATGCTTCTGTCTGGGCGATGGAAAGGTGCCATTTGCAACCGCAGGCAAGCGAGTCATTCAGACATCTCTTCCTCCAATTCTAGGTCTGACGTCTTCGCTGCCCGTTCTTGCCGCGGTACGCCAGGTTACCGCCTGCCTCTCTAGTCTGGACTTGGCGAGGTAGGCAGGGATTTAGTCAAGTAAAAATGGCAGGGAGCTATTTTTAAAGGATGTATTTAACATCAGATCCAAAAAAGGTTTGGGGTACTACTCTAGACCATAATGCTTGGTTGTTCTTAGTAGGCATCACAGTTCTGGGAGATACACATGTAGGTCTGTGCTTGCTACAGGGAACATCGGTGATACGGGAAGGGACAGAGAAGGTAACTGAGTTGCCTTGGGATTATACAATGCTGGATAAGCTGGGCAGAACTGAAAAATTATCCTGCAGATCTGACCTCATAAGAGCACCATGAACTTCAGAGTAAGGTCCGTCTTGTTCCCAAGAAGCTACAGTGGGAAGGTGGTGAAGGAACAGCATTACAAGTCTGAGGGAGAATGACCAGAAGAGAAAGGTGCCCTATATTTTTAAGTATTACAACATGCACATAAAGTATTTCTCAGAATTACTGCAACTTATTCAGCATTTACATTTTAAATGATACCATATTTTTCCAACACTATGGACTATAGACCTCACATCATCACATGTGACCAAACCATCAGTGATGAGGGAAAGGGGCAGAGGTCTAGTTACTGAGATCCAAATCCCTCCTGATTAAAAGTCTTCTGTGGTTACTTTGGTGGTTTTCTCACAGCAATGAACAGTTAACCAAGAATTTCACCGTATTTTTTTTCCCTGGGTACATATTGTCAGATACCTGCAAGCTGATAACCTTTTATTTCATGCGTAACAAAAGAAGTAGCACTAATATAAAGGAAGTTGGTATACAGCTGATATGTAGAGTCGAATTTACTTGAAAAGCAGTTCCAGTCAAATATTTTTTTCCTTCTTGTAAGGGGGGGGGGGGGGGGGAGAATTGTTTTCAAGCATTATTAAGCTTTTTTTTTTTCCTCCCAGAAGCTAAGAAAGCCATCTGTGAAAACCTGTTTGCATGTTTGTTTTCTACAATAAAATGCAAAATACTTCTTCCTGTTAGCGGATTATGCCATATGTCACTCCCTGTAACAAAACCAGCATGTTTATTAATGAACCCAATCAGAGGCAAGGATTTAGAAAGATTTAAAGGAACTGAATTTTTAGTTCAATATTTTAGTGTAGAAAAACTTCTGGTCTGTTGTTGATGTTGTACTTGGAAAACTCAGGCTTTGTTTTTTATATGAATTTGCTAAATTGGCAATGGAAAGAGAGCAGGAGGAAACTCTCTGGGAAAAGAAATCACACTGCGATCCCTACGTTCTGCATGCGTGAACCCCCAGCTGATTGTGATCAGCAGTTTATATGTGATTAATATTTAATTTGATTGGTATAGTTTTTCTCCAGATAAGCTAATTAAGGAACTTGATGGAAAGGACACCCTTGTGCATTAATGTAGCAGCTTTTTGGTTTCTGTAGGGCAGACTAAACCTTCCTGAGTTACAGATGAGATGAATTCAGCTTTCTCAACTGTGTAGTGAAAAGACCCGAGTTCTATGGCTTTGTTTTTTTGTCCCCAGACTGCCTGAAATTTGGACTCAGATGATTGCTGCCATGCTGAGAACTGTTTCATACGTGATAAGGGTGATTGTGATAGATGCGAAGAAAACCAGAGAGCTTCTCTTTGCCCCGTTGGATGTCGGTGGGCTGTGCATACTGAGTCTGGTTACATTCCTGGGAGTTTTTGACTTCTCAAACAGACAAGGTTTCTTATCAAAAGTGTTTAAAGCTTGCTTTTGCACATGGGCTTCGGCACACCAATCAATAGTTATTTTATCTTTAAACTCTAATACTGCCCTCACCGATTTAGATCTTGTTATTGTAGAGATCAGCTCAGGCACTTGGTCTGATAGTGCTGATGGAAGGCAGACAGAGCGTTTAACCTCAGGCTGGGATTTCTCATGTTGTTCCACCCAGGACATAGCATTCACAGAAGGGGATTTTAGGTTGCTGTGTGGCGATGTTTTGTCCCTTCATCTAAGTTTACAGTGAATTTACGAGGGGTTTTCTATGTGGTTTTTGGAATATTTCAACACCTTGAAAAAAAAACTAGAAGAAGCCATAAAGATCTGATTTTTCACATGTGCTTCCAGAGTAATCACTGGCAAAGCGTGAATGCCAGGTCTGTTCTCCAGCAGCAGACCACTACTGGAAATGGATCTGTCGGTTCAGAAGGTAGAAATGCATCTCTCAGTGCTGAAGTTCTGGCACCGAGGCCTGGCTGGCCACTTACGAGCGGGATAATTACGTTAGCATCTTCAAAATTCATGTCTTAAGGCAGGAAAAGGTGTTCATTAGCTCATTAGATATATTTACTACTCCAAACCATGAAACAGCTTCCTGTGTGTACTTTGTGAAGACCAGAGGAATGAAATGCCTCTTAAAAATTCCTCTAACTTTCTTAGGTCTACCGAAAGGCTCCATAATTTAGTGCCTTTCTCAAAGACATAATTCATCATGGAAGAAAACACAGAAAAATAAAAGTGACCTTTTTGAAAGGTCAGTTCATGTTTATGCTTCAGAAACAGTCATGAGTACAGGTTTGGAGCAATATGAGGCTGTCCTAAAATAGCATTCCATTAATTGTTTAATCAGCCCATGCTTGATATAGATCTGGCATACTGTGTAGACAAATGGGGTCAGAGGTAAGAAGTGATTCAAAGAAACAGAAAAATCCTTGCTGAGCTTTGGAAAACTTGCTTCTTACAAGGAAAAAATCCGGAACAGAAGCAAACCCCTTGAATCTGGAAAATCAAAAAACCTGATGAGGTTTCACAGGCAACCTAGAAGTCGGAGATGCCTGGATTCCCAGCCATCTGCTTCGGATGCTGTGACAAATACCTGTCAGCCCAGCGACCCCCCTTGTTTTTCTCCTTTTTTGTTAGCGTGTGTTGTGCAAGCGATCTGTGTTACCTGTTTGGCTGCAGGACTTCAGGTAGGGCCTGTGTCCCATCCCAAAAGTGCTATCTCAAGGGAGAGCGCTTGTGACTGTGGTAGCCTCCGTCCACCTACCGTGAATATGCTACAACATTGCATTGCAGCCTTCCTCTGGAGGACTGCTCTTTGGGAGCATGAGTAAAATCTTCTGAGTTTATGCAGGCAAAACTGGCGGTATCATAGAGGCCAGCTACACTTTTAAATACAAGATGTTGACATCATGGTTTTAGTAGACGTGCCCTGGAGGAGAATGTCTATGGATTACATGAGATCTGAGAGAAGGAATGGACGTGAAGAATTTTATTCATATATTGTTTTCAGCAACAGGGAAGCATCCACTTCTCTGCTGTCTGCTAAAATGCCCACCAGCTTATTTTTCTTCTGAGTGCGCCAGCCCCGACGAGCTCTCCCCTCGCAGCGTGCACTGGAGCTTTGCCTCTCACTGCTCCTGCTGCACCGCCGTGATTTCTGTTCCAGGCACCTGAACTTTGTCAACTCTCCAGTTTCGTTTCCCAAATGAGAAATGAGCTGGCAGCCCGAGGTGCAGCTAAGGAAGGAGCTAATTCCTAAGGGCTGCTGTTGAAAATGGGGAACGTGCGCAGTCATTTCTCTTGACCATCAGTGCTGAGTGATGGTGGCATAAAGCAGGAAGCCTTTTGCATCTCGTGCATGGCAAAGCAGTGTTGTTATTCTGGCTGCATAGCTTGGCTTGTTATTGAGCACATGCTTTGCAGATTAGCCTGTTTGTATAGCCAATCGAACATGTGCTCCATTAAAAATTAAAACATCCTGTTTTAAGGATGGAGCAGGAGACATCAGCTGCCACTGTGTAGCAGACATGGAAAGCCCCCAGAGCCCATTACCATAGGTTACAGCAAATGTTAATCAGTGCCAATGCAGTTAAATAATGCAGTTCGTGCAGATGGCAGCTACTACATCTACTCACAGATGTGTCCTCAAGTCCCTGAGGTTGCTGTATCACAGGAGTTGTCGGGAACAGTCAGATCTGATGCTGACTGTAGGTATCACCTTTGTGTTTGTGCCATATATACCAGCCAGAGGAAAGACAACAGCTGACGGGACTGAGGAAGGAGTTCATATACACACCAGAGGGTAGCGTGGTACTATACCTGAACTCCAGTAAAACAATAAGGAAATTTGCGTCCTTCACAAGTTGGGGTTTTTTGCCAGGCATATTTACCTTCTGCACATACAAACCAGTGTCTTAACATCATTAAAGGTATGAATCCACAGTTCAGCTTTTGAACTTGTAGATATCTGTGATCATTTCATTTCATTATAGTTACTCGATGTGTAGGGGAGGGCAGAGAAGAAGTCATTAGCCTGCATGCACCAGTCACACTTCATTTGGGATTTTTGTATTCTTCCTCATCTCTGCAGTTGCAATTCTAACCGCATTCACATCAGTCTCTAGGTCGTGATATAGTACAGGTGTTCTCTGCCAGCTTGCCATATTGTCCTACCTCAAATGAAGTTATTTATGTACCTTTTCAGCTGTTTATGCTCCGTATGTGTGTTTATGAAAAGGCATGTGCAAATCTATATGACATGTAAGAGTTTGCAGATGAAAGTTGTGCTATAAGTATAAATATTGTCTCTAAGATGTGTCATGCTGTTCAGTGTGTAGTAAGAGGAAAAGCCACTGCAAGTCAAAAAGCTAAAAAGCTTTTCTTTTTCTTTTTTCACATATTAGGACATCCTTCATCATATATTTGTATTTCAGGTCTGTGTCACTGGTAAATGTTCTTTATCCTAAATCTGTGAATTTCTTGGTTTATAATGCTTGCTTTTTTTTAAAAAAAAAAAAAAAAGTTTCTGTATGCATATATTGTGTTCTGTGGAAAAGCTTGAAAAATGAAAACTTTTATTCAGTTAAGCACTTGCCTTTTTCTCAGCTTTTGCCTAATCCATTGAGGACATGATCATTAGATACTGATTTTCTAAAAAACATAGATTCAAGGTATCCATGTTTCCTCAGGACTTCACCGTTACTTCCGATGCAAGTGTCTTGTGTACAGGGTACAGCATCTGACAATCTTCGATACCATCTCTATTTTATGTAGACAGCTTAAAACCAACCATCTGCAGTGAGCCTGAGTCAAGACATTTGGTTGTTACAGCCATCTGATTTCTTGAACCTGCCATAAGACTGTCCTAGTTCACCCTCCTGTGCCGTTCCCCAGCCCCACTGTATGGCACGCCGTGTCTGCAGCCCATCTTCTGCAAAGAGCCGCTGGCGGGGTTGGAAATTGTACAAGTGCAAGGAGGTTGGTATAGAGATCTAAGAGCATAATACATTTTGGTTATTTAAATGTAGCTCTCAAGGCTATAAAATGGGACTTGAGACTCATGGGACTCATTTTTTCCTCAGTAGTTTCATCTTTTAACCATTAATTGTCAGACAGGCGGTGTGGGATGAGCGGTCTGCTGTGACCATGCTTCTGTCAATTAATAATGGAACGTATCCAAAGTTTATCTGTAGCAATCATTCATACCATCTGGCAATACAAATTAGATGAATTTGAAAGCAGTCTACAAACAGGCATGTTGTTCTAGGGACTGCCATAATGATATCTATCAAATATGTGGAGAAAAAAATGTATTTAATGCATTTTTAAATACTGTGTGGAGATCAATATCCCCTTGAGAGTGAGCTCCATTTCCAGGGAACAAGGGTAGCAGTACGGTTATGTAGCCTTCCCCCGTGCTTGTATCAGCAGCGCTCCCAAAGAGAACTAGCCATTTTTGGGAATGAGCAGGCTATTATTTTTCTTGCCCATTCTGGCCCTGGCCTCGTTCCCAAGCCTGACAACAGCAGTGCCAATTAGTAACAGACTGGGGACTGGCCAGAGTTGACAACAAACCAGTCGCAGGACAGATAGAAATGTTTTAAATGAGCCACTGGATCAAAGCAAAGCGAGGAGGTTGTTGGTGTATGCAGAAAATAGCAGTCTGACTGTGTTTTACAATATTTGAAGCCTGCCCAGCACAGTCTCGGTTTATGGCCGGGACCCGTCCTCCCCCCCCCCATGTATGGATGCCTGTGTGATAAATCCACTTCTGTTTTTCACAGTGTTTGCACAGAAGAGCAGTGGCAGGTCCTCCTGGCACCGTCAGGGCAGTCTCGTGGCCGTGACTGTTAACAGACCAGATGTGGTCCTTGCGCTGATGCTGATTAGGGTGTGCTGCCCACCAGCAGCATCCCTGGTGCCGTTCCGGCACTGGGGTGTCTTGAGCCGCCCAGACCAGCCCCAAACACCCATGGGGCTGGGTTGCCTGTGTGAGGATGGCTTTTATGGCTCCTTTGCCCTAACTGCCTCAATGTGGAGAATCCGTGCTGAGATGTGTTTGTGGCTTCTAGTTTAGGTCACTGCTTTCTCTAGGGTGACTTCTGCCTTGAAGAGGGATGGCAGTCTCTTTACCTGAGCACTGACCACAGATGAGCTTGCTTTGGGCATCCTTGGCTGGTGAAGCTGAATTACCTGAAGCGTTAAGTCTCCACGTACAACCCGTGCTCCGGGAAGTCCATCTCTTTCCCACTGTATCAGATGTAAAATGAAAGAAAAGTCCTAGAAATGAAAAAAATGTGAAATACAGTTTATTCTCATAATTATAGATGAGGAATTGTACTGCATATGTGTATTCTTTCAGTAAGGCTGCTGTTCTGCCCTTAGAAGGATATTTATAGGCTATTGAAGGTAAACAATCTTGGCTTATTTCATATTGCTACTATATTTTCACCAAGTTTAACTGAAATTTCATCAAAAAAGCTGCTTGCATGTCAGTTTTACTGATGCAAGATACTTCTTCCTTGCTATTTCTGCTCAACAATCTCTGCCTACTTTTCAGATAAATGTTTCTGATATTATTAAGTTCTTTTGAGTTTCAGTAGAGGAATGAGTAGTTGTGATATGCAAAACCGTTTGCAATCTTAGAGTCATTAGCTTAACAGCCTCCGTTGTACACTTTGAGGTTGCTATTTGATTGGAGTGGGTGGGGGGGTCCTCTCTCAGTATTTATTCCCTGCCAATTTTCAACGCTATGTAGGTGGTTCAACATCAGGATTTTGAAGTGTGTGATGAATTTCAGTGTTGTAAAGCTCACAGGACATTTGCAGAAGTTTATTCAATAGTTTCCGAGTTATCCCACTCTTTCACTGCTCTTTTGTTCCCAGTCTCCCAGGTTTGAGGTTGACTATGATGACATTTATATTTATTTGGTAGAACAGCCTGTATCACAGTTATCACTGTATGTATAAAACTGTTCAGGTGCTTTTAAAAATTAATTTTACTGCTTCTTCTTTGATGTGAACTGATAGCAGTATTTCTGAAGCAATTTTTTTTAGCTAACGAAAATGTATGACAATGGAAAAATTATCTCTGGTTTGTAAACAGAATGGCTGAAGAAGTTTTGCACAAAAATAACTTGAGACATCCAGTATATAGTGTGTGAGCACAGATATCCGTAAAACTGCTAAAGAACTGCTGTTGCTGACCAGGTGATCCTGTGGTCGGTAAGATGTGATTCACGGCTGCAGTAACCCTTCCCCGAGGAGCCCGTGAGCCTGGTTCTGACCCAGTGCACCCTCTCCCTGCTGAGAAAGCTGCAGTACCCATGGCAGGGGTCTTTTAGAAAACCTGGGAACAAAGCAGCTGAACAGACTGAGCTTCTCTCCCTCTACAATGTGCAGGTGTCTGTTCTATTTAGGGCCCTGATCCAGTATCGCTGAAGTCAATTATAACCTTTTTACTGATTTCTGTCAGCAGTGAATCAAGCTCTAAAATCTTATGAAACATTCATTGTTATGTTATCTGTCTAATTTCCGAAGAGGTGGAGCTATTCTGTGGTTCTACATTTGAGTGCTAAATGCCTCTTATGTCTCCATTGGTGTCATACTTTATGCTTTGCCATGTGTTTTACAGCCAGTAACAAAAGCATGATTGGAAATAGGCCCCATTAAGCTTGTTTGCACTTATATTCATCGAATGCATTTTGGAAGGGGTTTTCACGGCTTTTTTCAGTTAGAGATTTAAAGGAAAACCAAACTGGTACTGTGAAAAACATTCTCTTCCCTTGATTCCCCTTAAGCAGAGTAGTTAGTCTACATCTGTTTCTGCTTCCTGTTTGCACAAAAAAACAGTGATTTCAATTTGGCAATAGCACTTCTGTGGTACTGAATGTGTGATATTAAGCAAATTATTTTTATTAGGTCAAGCCTAGCATGACCTAGCTTGCTGCTAAGGCAAGCCACTAGTAATAACTCAGAGGTGTCACTGCAAGGCCATTTCTTTCTTTAAAACTTTTAATGTCCATCAATCAGTTGAAAAAAAGAAAGAAAGATTTTATTTTTCTATTTGCCAGTCAGTGAACATGTAACTGATAATTTACAAATTTTAAGTACATGTGTAGTATGTACATGCATATGCACAGACAAACATACGTAATATAATACATAGATACATCTGCATGTACGTAGCTGTGTGCATTGTATACACAAACTTGTGTTTATTTATTTTAAATGTCTTTTTAATATTTGTATTTTCATATATGTATATAAATGCAATCTTTACATGGTTGGACACTTGAACACGCAGTTCCAGGAGGCTGTCAGTGTACTCGTTAGTGGTTGAAATTCACATCTTACAACAAAATTGCTTTATACAACATGGACCCTACGAGGTACACAGTCCTGGGAGAGCTCTGTGAAAATACTTGATTAAACGGTGTTCTCCAACAGAAGAGCTTCACAAGCGATACTTCCATGTGAAGAGCACAGAATGCTGTCTTGTACATGTATGTATTAAGCACCATTCACAAGCTTTAAGGTGCAATCAAATTACATAATCTCTTTCTCCTAGTAGGAAGCCTGATTCTCAGATGATCTGTATTAGAGAATTTCAAAACTGAATTAAGAAGTTGTCAAAACTTGGGCAAGAATCTCAGCATTTTGCTCTTCATTTGTATGTACATAGCAAGAGCATACATTCAAAAAATTATATTGCACTGGGAATTCAAAGCTTCAAGGTGACTTGTCAGAGATGATGGATTCCGTAAAATCCCTCCTATTCTTTCATCAACGAAATAGCTGTTAAGTTTTTAAGGTATTAATCGCGTATGTGCATGGCACTGTTGTGCTGTTAGGTGAAAAAGTTTCCCACTCTTTAAGCATCGCTGTCTTATCTTCAGAGCTAACTCGACATGTCTGAAGTCCTGGAAAGCGGATGATTGATCAAGGAATTTAGGAAACAGGTCCCTTGATAAAGACCGGGGAGGATATTTCCTAAGAGGGGCAGTGGGAGTGAGGAGAGCATGAAACTTACTTAACAAGCAAGGCTTGAGTTGGATAATCTGCATAATATATCCACTGGCATTAAGTCTGTCATCTTTGCATTGCATTTCTTGTACAGATTTTGCAATAGCTGTCTTTCACTGTCGGTTCTAATAAAGAGCATTGGTCAGCTTAAATTCCCTGGGAGCGCAGAGTTATGTTTTGTGAACTACATGTGCCTGAGGCCTCTCATGCATGATTTAAACTGCTTTGTAAATGTCAATAGGTGGAAAAGCATTAGATCCCTTGTAGATTTCTCCAAATCCTCAAAGATGTGTATACCATGTATAAACCATGCTACAGTTTCAAGGCCAATGCAATCTCTACACTTGCCTAACTGTGGGTTTAAGGTATTGCCAGAAGCAAAATATCGGTGTATACATGATTTGATCCAGCCGGCCAATGAGACCCTTTATTAAGAAAACCTTTGCTCCTGTGTAAAGTCCCTTGTGATATTAAGCGGGCACACAGCATAAATGTTGGATGTCCTTCAAACTTTGTTGCTTTATGCTGTCTTTAAAAAAATAAAACAAAATGCATTTCTGCTTTGTCTGTGGAGTCTGCCTGCAAATGGAGGACAAGCTCAGCCACAGGAAAGGCTCACTTTTCTCTGCGTGTTGGGGCAGAGGTGGAAATAGGACTTTGTAGGTTACGAAAGAAGTCAGCTTTTAATTAGGAGCGCACTGTCTATTGGCAGAAGCCACCGATTATATGAAATAAATAAGAATCTGTTACTAATGAGAAACTCTGGGGGCCTCGGATGGCTCTGGGGATGGGTAATGTAGGTCACTGGTTTGCAGCCGCGCGAGGAGCCGTTGCCATCTGACACCTGTTCGGTAACCTGCGTGGAAGGAGCCCATCGGGTGCCAGCCCAGTTTCTCGCAGGCAGGTGTACATATTGCACAGCCACCGCTGCGGCTGGCACCCTCCGTGACGGGCCTGGCAGGGAGACCCAGCACTGGGGGGACTGGGTTACCCAACTGGCCACTCCCCACACTTGCGGTTCCTCCGGGTCAGGCTGGGTGTGTGCTGAGGGCAGCGTGAGGAAGGTAGCGCAGACGCTGCCGGGTTTGCTGACGTGCGGAGAGAGCCAGCTGCCAGGGTTGTCACTGAGGACCGTCTCATGAGCACTAAATTAGCTGAGAAAAACACACTGATAGAAGTATTCAGCTATTAGTGAAATTCATCACTGTGGCCAAGGGTAAGAATGACACTTGGGTATCAGTAAATGCCTGTTTTGAAACTTCTGGGCTGGAAAGATTCTGATTTGTTCTTCAACTCAGGGGACAAATACCATCTTCATCCTGTTTTCAAATTCATGGGGAAAAGATCCATGCCCAGCTGTAAAAGACAGAGGCCCCACCTCCAGCTCTGAAGTCCTTGAGCTGCAAAAGGCGTGTTGTAGGGAAGGAGGAGTGCGTGCCTGCTGGCTGTACGCTGCTGCATGTCTCTGTAGGACAGAGTTGAGCCGGTTAGCCTTCTTGTGTCACCCGTTTGTCTCCCTTATCTGAGCTATGCTTTTAAGCAGACAGTCACATTTGTGTACCTTGAGTTATCTGACGTGGACTCTGTTTTCTTAGCAATGTACAAGGTTATATTATTTCTGTCCGGTTCTTTATGTTCAATTACTCATTCTTTATTTTCAATGTAGAAAGTTAACCTGTGTAGCTGAGCCCATGCTTTGTGCTTTTGGTTGTACTTGACTCTTGTATGATGGCAGCGTGTGGTCTTCTCCTGCGTGGAGAACAGAACAGCTCCAACAACTATCAGTTTGTGGAGTTAAGTTGCTACCTGTGAAGCGCGGAGGGAGCTGCAGGCTTGAAACGTGTTGGGCTCCAGAGCAGCCTCCTGCAGGCAGGAACCAGGTCAGGCAGAAGATCAGCCCTGGGCTTGTTTCTCTTTCCTGATCATCCGTGGATGAAGAGCTGCATCTCGTATGCAGCCAGGAGCATGTGTAGGCTGGTGGAGCAGCAGATGTCCCTTCCCAATTCAGAACTGCAACAAAAAAACTGCTGTCTTCTGGTTTCTACTGCAAAAGGGACCCAGGACTCCTCCTGTCATTTGAGATCTTCCTGCACCTCTCTTTTGCCTGCAGTAGCCTCTGGTATTACCCGACAATTCGGCAGTAGTACAGGGTCTACTGCGCAGTTTTCACCATTCTGGTTTCTGATTGCCTTGGCTCACAATCCCGCTCTCCATTCCTCTCCTCTGACCTCTGGCCTGTGTTTCTAAAGCTGTTTACAAATTTTCAGATTGTTTTTATCAGCAGAAACTTCTAAGAGCACTGAATGGCTCCTCAGAGAGCCGATAGGTACTGCAGAGTGCTGTCTGGCCTTTCATAACTCCTGGATATCCAGAAACTGAGCTTTGCTGCCACCGTGGCCTTCGGAAGCCACAGTTCCAGCATCCCTGCCTTTGAGCTCCTCTCAGAGCTCAACCATTCTGGCTGAAAACTTGGCTCACGTGTATAACTGGTGTCACACAGAGAGGCTCTCGTTTTATCACAGCGTCTGTCTGAGCAACGGGGTTCTCCAGGGGACAGCTGGCTTTCTGCCTGCGTTGTGCACAGAGGTGGCTTTGGTCTAAGGTGACTTTGTGCTATGTTGCTTTCAACATCTTGAGGACAGAGGACTTTTTCCTGTGTTATTTCCTTTTGCAAACACAGCCATCGCTGCTGCCAGGACAGCGCCTGGTCTGCCCGCCGAGCTTCCCGTGCCCGTCCCTTGCATCACCAGGCAGCCTCCTCTGATCTCAAAGGGACCGTATTCCACTGGTTTCAGAGACTAAACATTGCATTTGCTGTTCAATATTGGTTATCCTTCAGTAGTTCACGGAGACAAGCAGAACTGCTATTTATAGATTTACTTTCTGCCTCTCCAGTTCAGTGCAGTCAGTTCTGACACACTGTCCCAGTAATCAGATCAGCCATGCTGCTTTTAAATGCAGGGCTAGGCCTTGGCCTCTGTCGGGAGGGTGACAGCTGTCAGATACAGATAGTAGGCTACAGATCCTGGCTGCTAAAACCCACTCATTCATTCCTGTTACAGATCATTGCCCACAGCTTGAAACCATGCTTTACAGTCCGCCGATTAGCTGGCAAGAGATCTACATACTGTATTAGCAAGGTCAGCCAGTGAGATAAAGGCTAAAACCTCAGCCCATCTGAACTATTTTTAAGCAGATAGCCACACGCACTGGCTGCTTGTTTATTTTCTTCCCTGCCCCATTATATCACACCGGTACAGTCAGTGAAAAAATGAACAGTAAAAAAGACGGACTCTCGCAGATTGTCCTTCTTCATCGTTCAACCCGGTGGCGGTGGGACACAGAGCTGTTGGAGAAATGTCATGCACTCAACTGCTGGCTTGTGCTTGGAGACCTGATGTAAATCTACATTCCTCCTTGTGTCTTAAAATAGAGTAGTTAGTTGGTTTCTTGGGCAGGACAGCATGGTAAAATTCAGTTTGAAGCTACCATTGCTTAAAGTGTTGGAAGATTTTTGCTAAGTTATTCCAGTTTGTGCACAAGTTCAGCTGGAGTCCCAGAAAGACGAATGGGTTGTCTTTGTGTGTTATTTCCAAGTGTACATACTTCCCAGGCAGGAAGAATATTTAGGTTTAGATATGGATGTTTTGCTTTGGATCATTTCTCAATTAGGGGACTTGAGATGCACATATTAGGATTTGCAAAGCAAATTTAGTATCTTCCAAGGAGAAGACAAGGAAGGAGCCACTGAACACCATCAGCACTGTGTCACCTTCTTACTTTTTTACCAGGTGAAAGACTCATGGCATTGTTTCATCCCATTGCTATTCTTACTTGCCAACTTCAGCTTGCAAAACATGAACAACAAGTTTGCTGTTTTTTTCTCAGATCTGTAGAGGTGCTTTTACTATCCAACAGAAATGGATGTCAGTTGAGCTAATGAAAGTTATTTTCCTTTCGTGTAAGAGGACAGTAGTTGCAGGAAGCCTCCATATTCTCTGAAATGTTGTTTTTGAGCACTCATAGATGCTCTAGCATTCTGGAGCCATGATCCATGGCTGGGGCAATCTGGTTCTATTATGAAGCATAGGCTATTATTCTGTACCTGTATTATAGTAATGATTCTAAGACAGGCTAGCAGTTGTCATTGCTAGTCAAAACTGAACTATGCATTAAAGTTCGGTGTGACACCTTTCTGGAATTTTTATGTTTATTTTTAGAGCATCTGTTGATAAGTGGTAGATTGTGAAGCAAAGATGATGTGGACAAACTGTAGGCTATTTATCATGTGGCATACAATAATGCAGACTTTGGTCTTGCCCTGGCATATACCAGCAATCACTCCATTGGAAATCACTGTGGCAGGATGAGCCTAAGTGGGTGTAACTGTACATACACACAGTGTCCAATATATTCCTGCCACCAAGTCCTCATATCCAGCTAGATTATGCAAAACAAACTTTTAAGAATGTAAGTC